>NW_010430030.1:20211-27441 GCF_000710305.1 Buceros rhinoceros silvestris
CCAAAATAGTAGACAGTGAGTAAAGCTTCCCTAGAGGTAGTAACACATCAACCAATGAAGCATGCTGCTGTCAAGCTGGGTGTAGCAACAGCTAACATGGCTATTTGACTTCTGAATGAAAGGGGTGAAATTAATGAAATGAACATTTCTTCCTGTCCTTCTTCCCACAAATAAATATAAAAAGAAGAGCTTTGGGACTTTCTTCTTCCCCTTTGAACTTAAATCTTCTAGGCCTGTTTTTTCTGTCTTTCAATTTGTGTTGCCATCTGTATAGTGAATATGGCTTAGTCTTTGCTCAGAAAAGTGCAGAGTGGAGAAACTGGACCTCATATTTAGTCATGAATAACTTTGAGTGGGAAAGAAATGGTCCAAAGAAGCCCTGCAGAACAATTGACATTAAGACGTGTGCCTAATGTTTCACTGTATAGTCATCTCCAAAGACTGGAATTTGTTCTGAAGTGCATCCCGTAATTCAGTTCTTAGATAGCATCTGAGAAGAGCATTTCTTTCTGTCCCTCAAGTCTTAACCCACCATGCATTTTGCTGCACATGGAAAACAAATATCTGACATGAACAATGAAATCATGTTTCTCCTGCTTTGAAGCAAAGTATTGGACTAGATAATCTCTTGAGTTTCGCTTTCCATCATTTCATTGACTCTGTTGTTGCAGACAACTTCCTGGTGATCATACAATTTTCTCTGAACAATGGAAAAGCAAAATTGCAATTAATTAAAGTCCTATCTAATTTTCATTCAGAAATTCACTAGTCAGATTTTAAAATGCAGCTGGAAAGAAAATGGTCCCTGCTTGGACCAATATCACTCTTTGTGATTCCTTCATGTGGAGATGCAGTTTCTTCTTTCTCCAGCGTGAATCCTAGTTCAGGTCTCTTCTGCTTTTCCTTACCAGTGATAGGTAAGGAAAACAATTGATGAATTTATATCCGATGTATTTACAGCTATGTAAATTCAAGACAAATCCGAACTATAACATGGAACTGTGCAGCAGATCTGAATTTTGTGCTGGGTCTATAATTTCCATGAGAAGAGACTAATTTTGGTTAGGTCTACCTTCTGCGTGTGGAATATAGGCATCCGCTTATGAAGTGTCTACAAAAGATGGAGCTATGTCCAAGAACCGACAGCTGCTCAGAAGAGGTAACGAACTAACATGAATTCGTCTTGGAGTCACAAAATGCCAAGATAAGTTATCTTAAATCCTGCCAGATTTACTGGGTAGTTAATAGATGTGGTAGGCATAAACAAGGCAGCATTCTGCAGGCAGGCATGCTCGTAGAGAGCAAAGGCTGTTTCCCTTTCCAGTGCTGTTGCTTCATATGGTGGCTATAGGAACATGGAAGTCTCAGCAGCATTTCGGTGTGCACACCCTTTCCACATAGAGCTGAGTAACAGGTTTCTTACAGACAACTCTTGAAATGGCAGGTCTATAGTTAGGTCGATAGTTATGTCAATAGTTACTATCCAGATTTCTTGAATTCAAGTTCTTTTACTCACAGGTGGCTATTAATGGCTTCAGGACACTTTTAGAGTGACACATTTGTAGTAAGGTACGGAAGAATGACATTCTGAGATAAATGTGACGTAGCTCCTGAAGAAAGGTAGGATGGGTCTATAGATGTTCTTTCAAACAGCAGTTACAAGATGCTTGACACTGCTCTTCAGATACGAAAAAGAAAATATGCTGTAGTCTAAAAGTTTGAGCTGAGCAGAATGAGCAGCAGTTATTTTTTTTTCACTGCGTAAGGAATTCTGCCACTGTGCTTCTTGGACTGTATACTGAGAAGTAAGTGCAGATATGGAAATTTTACAATTAGCTCAGAGAGAAACTTTTATCATGAAAGTGTGGCAGAGGAGGCACTGTAGTTAATTCCTTTTCTCTTTTATATTTCCAAAATATCTTGAAGGTACAAGAAATATGTCATGTTTTCTCTTTGAATTGTTAGGTGGGTTTCAGCATGGAGGTGAGAGAGCTTCTTACCGGGGATCAGTCTCACTCCATACTAAGAGTGCCATTTCCTAAATTTTTAGCATTAGTTTTTACTACCTGACTTCTCTGACTTGTGTCTCTCATATTCAGACCCTAGTTTTAGTGATGGCACTAAATGTCTCTCATATATGTTTTGCTGCATTATGCCTCATAGCAAAGTGAACAGCTCTCTCCTGTACTTGACACTTTCTTCTTTCAGAGAAAATCGCGCCTCATTTGGTGGCATGACTTTATAGCCTCTATAATCAGTCCCCAAAACAGCAGTCTCCTTTACGTTTCTCTGTACTCCTGGCACTCTTTGGAACTTGTTTCTGGGAGTGGAATGCAGACTAATAAGATTCCAGAGTATGTGAAGTATATAAATAAATCAAAATGCTCTCATCTGAAATACTTCGAAGGATGTTTGCAAACACTAACTGCAGACATGCACAGATCTGTACCCCTTACTATCTCTTCATGATTTCTTTAAAGATTTGATCCACCCACCAGTATATGTGAATGAACCACTAGTGTAGAACTTCCTCTGCTCACAGTGTACATTGCTCTGCCTTGCAGCAATTTGGAATCCCATTGGCAGATGCTTCTGAAGCCACATAGGTGAGAACATTCCTGCAGTAGGCTTCAACTTTTCCCAAAGAGTTTTATAAGCTTTCCAATGGCAAAAGAGTCATGTGCTACTTTCACTGCCTTATGTCCAGTTTTAAAAATATTTTAGTAGAAGAGAACTGAAAGAAATTCACTTATCTAATCCCAAACAAGCATCTTCACTTAAATCTATGCTGATCTTCCAGTGGTTGAACATGAACTGCCATTTAGGAGCTGTTACATTCCTCACTTGCTAATTGCTGTCGCACAACTACTTCAGCCTTATAAGCCAGTTCATAGCTTTGAAAATGGAAAAAAGAAATCAAACTGCAGACTTAATAATCACTGAGTGATAAGCAGATTTTTGAAATGCACTATAGGTTGGACAAAGAGAGAGCCTCTCTTTCTGATAGAGGACAACATTTTTATTTCAAATTTGTGCAAAGCCTGGTTTGTTTATTTGTTTGTTTGTTTTTCCATCTATTTGTTTTAATTTAAGTTAGCAGTTTTAAGTGAGAAATGTCAAATGACCAGTCTATTCAATTTGGTTTGCTTTTCTAAACATGATTTTGGATTCTACTATACCAGATATTTGTGATCCTGTTGCAGGGCATAGGTAAGGCAGAATGAAGCCAGAATGAAGGGAGAGTGATGAGAGATGCCCCACTGTGTAGCTTACGTGTCAGGCAGGTTTCAGGGTGTACAGGAAGATGTAAATCCCATGCCTGTTCACTCAGGCTTTGTGCAGAGAGCGGTGAATTTTTATTGGAAGCAGATGTTTGCTCTACTCTGAATTGTTCAGTGCACCTTATCGCACCTTCATTGGAACAGGGTGCCAAGGGAGGTGATGGAGTACCCATTCCTGGAGGTGTTTAAAAGCTGTGTGGATGGATGGATGTGATGCTGAGGGACATGGTTTAGGGACCCTGGCAGTGCAGGGTGAATGGTCAGATTCAATAATCTTAAAGGTCTCTTCCAACCAGATGATTCTGTGATTCTGTGATTCAAAGAACATAAAGCCTTCCTTACATTTCAGCAGCAATGGAAGGACACCAAATCTCAGCTCCCACTGCATGCCATGGCTACAGCTCAGTCTACTGCTGACTGTATTTCTGCCTCAGATTTTCTACTGTTTCTTAAGTAGATGTTTCTCTGTTTAGATTATTTTCCTCTGGCTTTGATTCCATCGCCAGAAGTTTCCATTTTCAGTCTGTAGCAGAAGGCTGCCACAAAATATGTTCAGCTTTCAGGACACGTAGAATGTGTGAATCCACCGAGCTTGTCAGGTGGAAGAATGAGGCTTTGATAGGTTTAAATAGATGCTATAAATACTACTCATAAAAAAAGGCTGCTCCTATTTAAAAAAGTTAGTTTGAAAAATGTCTATGCTTTACAGGCATAAAGTAAAATTGATGTAGAATTAGAATTTCAAAGCAAAGTGAACTATTGTCTGTTCCTTTCTGCAACAGGGCAACTGTAATTTTACGGAGGTTTATCCACTAAAGAAACATATGACAAGAACAAGATGTACTAACCAACCAACTAGAAGATTACTTTTTATGTGCTGACTCTCTAATTGAGTTTGGAAACATCTCCAATAAAAATATGATGGCCAGAGGCCAGAAGCACAGCTCATCAAGATGAGTGGGAATCAGATTGTGGAAACAAATGAGACAAAACACGTCAAAATTCTTGTGGAGCAAATTCTTAAACCTCCAAGGCTTTCTTCTATCACTGTGTTAATTTCAGTGTTATCACAATGCTTTATTATAGTTTGGAGGGCTTTTTTTTTCCTAAATAGAAAATAGGATTCTTAATACAAAATCCAGTTGTTACAAAAGAAAGCTGCAATGAAGAATTTTGCTTTCATAGAATTGGCATGTTTTAATAGAGCTTAAATCAGTAAGGAAGTTTTGTATCTTCTGTAATAACCACTGTACTACCAATCATTTTTGTCTTATGCACCCTAAAAGCCAGAAGACACAAATGCGGTCTTGTTTTTAACCTGTATCCTTCTTTCTGGATCAGGCAACTTGGGAGCGTTTGCGTCAGTGAATAACAAGCTCTAAAAGCTTTTAAAGAACTTCTTTCACTTAATTTTATGAATTGATTTTTACCTTAGCTGGAGTAGCTGTTGAAGTTCAGTCTGTTTAGGCTTTTGAAAGGTCTTCCATCACTGAGATATTACTGGTAGTGCTAACACAACAGCAAATTGGTGCAGAAGGAGTGAAGTCCCCTCAACAATACCAAGCACTGGGCCTCTCAGCTGCAATGACTTTTGTGTCAGTGTAGTTGCCCTGTGTAGCACCAGCTATCAGAAGCAATTGCTTCCAGAATGGTTAAGCTGTTGTACAACAAATACACCTCTTCATAGTTCTGGATGCTTTCAGAGCCTGAAACCCTGTTTGTAAAGGCAGGAAAACTCTCATTATTTGCAAGGTGTGATACATTTAACTCTCCTTAGCCAGTTAATCAGAATGGTGGCTAGAAATTATATAATCTCCATTATTTGGAAAAAAGAGTTCTCAATGAGAACCTGACTTGTAGGTAGGGCTTATAAATGCAACTGTAGAAATTGTATCTGGAGAGTGGACATTCAGGGTCTAATCTCCACCCACTGACGTTGTTGGCGAGTATCCCGTTGCTGTTGGAGAGAGTACAACTAGACACCATCTAGCACACTTTGTATTGTATTTAACTCTCCCAACTAAATGAGTAACAATGGATGGCTTGAGTCCCTGGCTTACTCAGTTCTGAGGTAATGTCCAAAATTAGCTTGCTCTTCCTGCCTGTCCATAGATGATTAAAGAATGGCTACATCAAATTCAGTCGCCATGAGCAAATCCTTGGGGATTGAATCTACAGGACCTACATGCCGAAGTGGATGAATCTGGCTATACATCTTGACAGAAATGTTTGACTGCAGATACTTATATAAATTCCTGTTGTCTCTATCAGTGTGAAGTACTTACAGCTCTGGGTATCTGGGCCTAAATCATCTGAACTGGGAGTTGCATCAAACTCCGCTTATGTAACTAAGGCACAAAGCCTACGCCAAGTAGGTTATTTAAGTTTCCATCCTTAGTACAGATGACTTTAGTATTTGCACATCTTCTTACCCCTGACTGAAATTAAAAGAGACACCCTTTGTAACCTGCATGGAGATAACTGAATCCATCTAGCAGCATGATTTATGAATTACTTTGTTAACGCAGGGCAAAGCCACATCAACTTCTTTGTCCCTGGACAGAAGCAATGCTAATTAAGTATCAAAATATCTTTGAGGACCAGGTATAAGGTACTTAGCTAGTTTTCTTTTAAATACCACCTTTGCCCCAAGGCAGACATTAGCCTTTCTACATGTTTGGGGGTTTTTGTGCTGTAACTGTAAGTGGATGGAGCTGAAGCGAGTATTTTTATTTTTCCTAATACTCAAAGCCAAAATACTTTGAAACACTTCTGGATCTTCCACTAGAACCATCAACCAAAGTTGCTAACTGCCTGAAAAAGAAGAGGGTCTTAAGTTTTCAAAGCCCAAAGGTATATTGACCAAAAGAAGACCTAGTTTAAGGTTTCCTATTCATATTGCTTTCACTGGCTTTTCTCACTCTCTCTTAGCAAAAATATATTTTGCAAAACATATTTTACCCAACTTATCTTCAAGAAACTTTAGAAAGCTAGCTAGCAGAAAATACACTTGAAACTTTCAGATACTCTGTTTTTCATGCTATGGCATTTTAAATTGACCTTCAGTTGTAAAATAAAGCAATTGACAAAAGACAAGTCACTTATACTTCTAAGCCGATACAGCTCTTTTTTCTAGTCCTACTTCCAAGTATTTCACTCATTTTTATTTCTGTTGAAGAATTTAATATACATAATAAACATCCCAGTACTGTCAGCTTCTCACCATTCTTTGTCTGCTCAATGTAGTTCTTATGCAGAATTGCAGAAGTGGCATGAATGATGCGTCACATCAGGCAGTCATAGCGTTATAATTTCTTGGTGACTTATCGATACAATTGGTCGGCAACTTACTTTCCTTAGCTTTGTTTTCTTTGTAGTAACTGTAGTTAAATACGATTTGGTATATTCTCTTGGTGAAAACCATCAGGATTTTTTCTGGAAAAGAGATACAAAATCACTTTTGATGTAAGTAAAAACTGGATTTTGAAAATGCTCTGAACAATGCAATGAAGTTTATTGGCCATTAGAAACACTCAGCATTCATTTTAGCAGGGAGCAAAATGACAATGCAAGAATTGTTCAGGCAGAAACAAATGGAATACAAAGTGTTCTTTATCACTTCATGTCACACATTAATTATTAACATTCCTAAAAATTTCTCTCCCTCGGTCATCTCCTCTTAATGTAAGAAGACTCATAGTTTTTCTAATACTTTCCTTTTAGCCATCCACAGTAAGGGACTTAGCTGTCAAAACGGAGGGAGGATTGTGCAGTTAATTGCAAGTACGGTAAAGTCCCTTGCTTCGACCAAAGTTCTCCAATCTATTCCACATTGCCTATCGCTGATTCCAGTACCCATCTCAGTACACGATTCAGGAAGTAAAAACTATGCCCTAATTCTGAACTTTCAACTAAATCATAAACTACCCGTTCCTGCTCCCTTTTCCTT
>NW_010430030.1:27561-29453 GCF_000710305.1 Buceros rhinoceros silvestris
CCCCCCCAAAAAAAAAAAAACAACCCCCCAAAAAAACCTGAAGGGGAAGGATATATTGCTACTTCTCTACCTTCAGGAGGCAGTTGTGATAAATGCTGGCAAAGTGTGCATCATTACCCCTTGTCATGTTAACCTAGTATAGCTATCTGTTACTTCAGTGGCCCAAGTGATGGATCTGTGTAGTTGAGCAGAATCCTGCTGCAGTGTAAGGCTTTCCAAGTTGTACTCAGCAATACTTGCAAAGAAGGTTGTAAAAACCATTTGATATTGCACAGTCAGTGCTTTTGTCCCGATCTAGCAACTGTCTTCCATGATCAGGTCAGTGATTTGTTTAGTTCAGCAACTTATTTTACCTGGAGTTTTCCTTACTGCTAATTGAGCTGATAGTTCTAATTACATGCGGTGTAGTTAAGCAGACAACTTGAGATGGGAGTTAGAAACCTAGGAATCAGTCTCCATGTAATTCAAATTTATGAATTGCACTAAGTTCCTTCATCACATACTTGGACATGTAGGATGAAAACCTATGCAGAGAGCTGGAACTCCGACTAGAACAGACCTCAGATGTATCCCCCAACGCTAAGACAACTCTAGATTTAATGATTCCACCTAAACTTCAGTGTGCTGCTTGATAGCGTACTGCACAAGGCCTAAATACCCTTCTCCCCAAGATATTTTCATGTTTTGCTGTGATCGTGGTTCACACTGCACTGCTGCTCAGCACAGAAGGGGACTCCCTGTGTGCCAGCTATAACGATATCTGAGCAGCAACACTTATTATTTTGCCAGTTTCCTATCAACAGCCAGCAGTTGCCCACTGGCCTCAGAATACAGCTCACCAATAGTCTGCCACGTCTCGAGGCAGACACTGCTGCTTATCTTGGCTGGCAGCAATGGCAGCTGGTTTCCCAATCCGGCTGCAATCAAGTGGTTGTTGATCCAGTATTATAATCACAAATATGTCAGTTAATGGCTGACAGAAACAACAAGGTGATTTTTTCCCCAGACAGTGTGGACTCCCTTGTATAGTACCATCCTGCTTTCTGGGTTTCCTGCTGCTTCCCTTGGCATCCACCTGCCCTCTGTCTGGATCATTCTCCTTCTGTTGCTTACCTTTGCTGTTGTTCCACACAGACACAGAGATAAGGTTCTCTTTCCTACTAAAATTTGTCTTTTATTTTTGGTTTCACATAAATTGTATGAGCCTTTCTGTACTACCCTTCTGTCCAGAATCACATTGTGCAAGGCACACACTGTAGGCTGAGGGCTGGTGGCAGGGCCTCAGGCAATTCACAGTCTTTTCTAGTCTTCCAGCATGATAACATAAACTTTTGGTTCTTTATCTTTCATCTACAGCCCCCAGCTTGCTGTGAGATAGTCTCTGATCTTGTTTCATGTGTCTGTAGAAGCACTTGCTGAGGACTCGAGGTGGCCGCTGAAAGTTTTATTTAGTGACAGTAAATTTTAAGCCACAAAACCAGCCTAAGTTCCAAAGGGGGTGAGTAACAAGAACCTGTATTTGTGGAGGTGGGTGTAGGCTGTATATGTAAGATGTTTTGTCTTTCATAAGAAGGTTGCACACTAGTTCTGCTGTAATTATTCCAGGCAAATCTGCAATAAAATCCCAGTCCCAACAATACTGTAACACATTTTACAGGAATAGTTGCATCTGTACTAAAGCAGTTGGGAACAATTTTCAGTTCATGCCTCTCAGCCCTGTTTTAATCCCATGTCAGGGCAAGACTCAGACTTTGATGGACACAACCCCTTCCCTTCCCTTCCCTTCCCTTCCCTTCCCTTCCCTTCCCTTTCCCCTTTCTTCCCTTCCCTTCTCTTTCCCCTTCCTTCCTACCCTATTTTCACCAATTGCTCCAAGTAACTGAAGAAAAGGG
>NW_010430030.1:29743-39134 GCF_000710305.1 Buceros rhinoceros silvestris
GTCCCGTCCCTCCCCTTCCCTCCCCTTCCCTTCCCTTCCCTTCCCTTCCCTTCCCCCTATATACCTCAGGCAGAAGTTACGCTGTGCCAGCCTCTGGCTTTTATCAAAGTAAGGGTTCCCTTGTAATTTACTTGGTGGCATGATGTGGCTGAATGACAAGTATGACATGCCTTTCCTCCAGCCAGGTACAAAGTTAGCTGAAGCAAGCTGCTGAGGCATTGAATGTAATACAACCATCATGCTGAGGAGTTTTTCAGGCTTCTGCTTGCCATGACAGCATGATGTGACCTGTGCTACACATCAGCTAAAAGCAAGTTGCTGCTAATTAATCAAATTCTTTCAGGGAATTACCATCTCTGATCTTTGTTTGCCTTACCTATGTCTCAGGCAGAACACCGGTTCCTTCATCTGCTCTCCTTAGGAAATATCTTCATCCATTTTCCTCTTAAGAAATCATACCCAGAGCTCAGCCTTCATGACAAATCTAGTTACAGTCCACTGGCACCTTTGGTCTTTGGGGAAAAGAAACAGTCTACTTCTTTGAAGAGCCACAGAATCTCCTCTGTAATGATCTAGTCTTGAAGATATGATTGCTCTATGCTACCTCCTCTGTTTAATCATATCTATAAATATTTTTATGTTCTCTTCCATCTAATTTGGAAAGAGTAGCATTGCAGAGTAATAATCCAAAACATGTAACATTCCATGTTTTCCTGTCCATAAGGAAAAAGAGTTCTCTGTGTTTTTTGCCACTGATTTCTTACAAAGCCACAACAAAATAAAAACACTGTTTAAACATATTTTGCATTTATGAATAGTATGAAACAAACGAACAAACAAAATTCTGTAGAAACCCTTCATTACAATGTAAGATCAAACTCCACCCTTTGAATTTCACTAGGAACTGCCTTCCTCTTTCTCTCTTTCTCGGGTTGCTGCAGGCTGCTGCCTAGGAAACTAATGAGCCACAGGTGACTGTCACTTTTGCTAACCGACCTTTGCCTCTCCAGCCTGTAGCCCTAAGACCTTTCACCCTGGTCATGCCTTGGCAATAGAGCTTGCCACATGCAGTTAACTCATCAATCCTATACCGTATTTTAAATTCTATTATTAGATAACAGTGTTAAAACCAGCAGCAACAGCAAATACTTTCAGCAAATGAACTATAGATTCACTTTTAATTAATGTCTATGCTCTTAAAGGCAAGAGTCTGATTGTTCATGGAGTGAGAACATGCAAGGGTTGCAAAAGCATCTGAGAAAATTGTTAATGAGTTGTAATAATATATTGGTGGTGAAGGTTCCTGTGGCTTGTGCTGCACTAGGCATTGTCCTGGACTATTATAATATACTTCCTATATCACATATGGTAACCATAATGTGCTGGAAGAGAGCTGTATCTATTTTGGTCACCCTTTGTGCTTGACAGCTCTCAAGGTGACACCAAATTATTCTTCTGATCTTATGGATTCCTATGGAGCTGCTTCTCAAACATTGATTTAAGACATGTGAGAAGAGTTTCCCTTGTAGTAGTATTGTCACACAACATATGGAAGTTAGACTAAATGTAGCTCAGTTTTTCCCCATGGAAACAGATTCATTAAAGGATTATCCAAAACCTTAAGTATCTGAGTTGCAGGTGTTTGAGCTCTGATGCATATGGCCAGCCAGCTTCCTTCAGAGGGTGAAGGCTGACATATTTCTTGAGTGAAAGTGCAATCTCTAGAAATACACATAGTCTTGAAAATATCTCCAGTTAATATTTTCAGAAAGCAGAAGTGGTGTATGTGGTGCATCCTCTGAGGAAGCATATGTTTGAGCAAATCTTTCTGCCTCTCAGAGGTCATCTGTGACAAATGACAGGAGGTGTGCACTTCGGGCTTTAAATACATTTCAGAGTAGGAAGGAGTTTCAACAAGAATGAGGTGAAGTTTTCAGCTCAAAATATACATCACATGAAGAACTGTATGGCTGATAGCAATCTGTGTTTAGTGTTTCATATATATTCAATAGGAGACGTGTTGACTCAAATGTGGTAAGATTGCTGATACAAGGTGAGGATTACTAGAAAAGCCTCATTAATGTGGAAATACAAGCACACACCATCCACAGTCATTGACAACTGACTGATAACCAGAAAGAGTTTATCGGAACTGCAAGGGGGTCTTAGTCTTTTAGTAATGTTAGTCAGTTCAGAGCATGATCCTACGTAACACAGGGCACAGTCGTCAGCTGAGAGCTGTGTCTTCCCTAAATAGGTATCTCAGAATATTTTTTTAGCATTGGTTGAACAAGATGCATGTAAAACTAGCTGCTCTAACATACTAATCTGAGGTTCCTTTCCTAGAGACTAACGAAAACTTCTTCACAACAGGAAGGGAGCTTAGTGTGTTCAAGAAGCAGCAGAATTAGTTTGGAAGATTAGCAAGGGAAAGGCCATTGGTTGGTAAAGACTAAGCAAACGGGTGTGATATGAAGGACTCTACTTGGAACTCATGTTCAATAGGGTATGTGAGCTATGTGAGAGATGTGAGTGGTAAGAGGATCTAATAGATTGTCTACAATGAAAATGAATTCACCCAAAATAAAAAACAAGGGAATCTGAGATTAAAAGAAATTAGAATAATGCCCGATTTTATGTAATTTAATTTTACTAGAACTGCTCAGAAATTTCCAAGTTGATCTTAGTTTTTTAATTAAAAAATGTGAAATAAATAGCATAAAATCATCTCATGGGGAAATACTCATCTGGGAATCTTGGGACAGACTGGGAACTTCACTTACAATGAGAGCTGCTAAAGCTGCCTGCCAGACAGATTTCTATGAGAAATTTGCCAATTTGCTGAACTGTATCCTTGGCTACCCACTTATAATTCAGCCTCATGTTCATGACCTAAGTTTTAGTGGGTTGGAACCCCTGGAAGATCTCATCCTGAGTCCTGCTGTAGAGATTGGAAGTCCAGGGGTTTTCAGATTTGCTAAGCGCAGCTAAGTGGCACCTAAGAGCTGTGGTTGCTTCTGTTGGTAGAAGCTTGGTTTGAAATACCTGAAATGAAATACTTGTTGTGATTTCAAAATGAAATATCATGGGAATTTCACCTTTTCAAAGAAGATTTGAAATTTCTGAAAGCATTTTTTAACAACATGGAGTATCTTTCTCTTCCTGTATGACCTAATGGAAAGTAAATCCATCAGCTCTAGCAGTTTTTTAGCAGAATAACCAACATGTCCCCACTCACTTACTTGGTTTAGCCACAAAATGGAGTTGTATCAGAAGATAAACTTGTCAGGGTTAGCAGTACAGGCCATGCTTGACTTCACATGGCTTGCCTCACGGTATTTTGTTTCCATTTCTCACTTTGTTTTTCCCTTCATATGCATTAGTCATGTCAGATTAAAAACCTTCTTCCTGAAAAGTGAATGCATAGCCATTGGCAAGCAATTAGCAAACACAAGAAAAGACACAAGCACCAGCATGAAGAAAAGGTGAGTTATTCAGGGTAAATGTAGGCCAGGAAGACAAGTTGCTTTTGAAAGTATACTATGATGATTTTTCAAACTCAAATTTTCTATCCATTACAAGCTAGCACAATTTTAAGTTTTAAGCACAACTTCGTTCCCTAGATTTGCTTAAGCAAACCTAGAGAGCAAAAGGTAAGGGGAAATTGAACCACTGAATCTTTTGGAATGGGAACAGGAAAGGGTAAATATTATTACCAAATCAGTTATAAAAACCTAACCAAGAAAACACAGAAGACTTTCACTGATCTAAATACTGACTGTTTAAATAAAGATACAAAGCTAGTGGAATGCTAAGTAAACATGAAAACAATAAGGTTGGGAGACCTTGTTGTGGCCTTTCAATACTTAAAGGACTTTTTAATACTTAAATACTTTCTTACTGTAAGAAAGATCGAGACAATCTTTATAGTAGGGCCTGTTTCAGAAGGACAAGTTTTAAACTGAAAGAGGGGAGATTTCGTCTGACTATAAAGAAGAAATTTTTTATGATGAGGGTGGTGAAACACCAGCCCAGGTTGCCCAGAGAGGTAGATGCCCCATCCCTGGAAACAATCAAGGTCAGACTGCATGGGGCTCTGAGCAACGTGATCTAACTGAAGATGTCCCTGCTTACTGCTGGGTGGTTGGAAGAGATGACCTTTGAAGGACCCTTCCAAACAAAAACATTCTATGATTCTGTCATAATTACAGCTGGAAGCCCCTCGCCTAAATATGTCATATAATCAATCACATTATCCTACTTCGGCTATGATATCAGAAACCTTAAAAACTATCATAGTTTTCTGGTGAAATCATACAATCCCTATCATAACATGCTGTGAGCTGATTATTCACGAATGCGTCAAGGTTTCTGCTGCATTAATGCAAGGTTGTTTTCCTGTTTGTACGTCCACTGTGGATCTAGGAGAGTCCTATCATTTGAGCAACCTTCCAGTAGGCTGAACTTCTGACTTCGCATGTCTGATACAATTATTACTCAGTAATATAAGAAAGTGCCAAGAAAGATCCTCCTTTCCTTCTGGGTTGCAGTCTTACGCAACTGATGTTCTGCAAGTGGCAGAACATCACTGCTGTACAAAATGAGACTGCGGCTGTGATGACTTTTCATCCTCTTTGGCTGTAAAGCACAGCCTGAAGGTCATAGGTCTAAAAGCATTTTTTTTTCAAAGTAGAAAGAAATCGTTGGTCAACAATGAAATCAAAAACCTTTTGAGGTCAGCCTATCTCATGTCCTTCCTATGTGCCAAACAGTACCTTGTTACATTCATGAGGGAAAGAGTATTCTTTTTTACTCACATTCAGGCTTTGTCAAACTAGTTGTAAGCAATACGGATGTTGCAAAGTGCACTCACTCCAACAGCTGTGCACTACCTTCTACTGGACCCCATTCTGGAAAAATGGTGTGGACTAACTCACCTGATTTCCAAATGTAAAGGAAAACGCAATGGAACATGTATATCGTATGTATTGCTTTACTCGTGTGTGTTTCTCTTGAGGAATATACAATGAAATTAAACTTACGGTTGAAAGATCGAGCAAGGATATACTTCTGCTATCTCTGATCCACTCAAGGATCTTTCTTAAAAGCTGTGAGAGTTTGTCCAAACAATGTGATTATTGTTTTACAGTAAAAGGGTAATTCAGATGCTCACCTCTTTCATATCATCACTGGTAGTATCGGGAATTAAGGCATGAAGTTGCCAGCAATAGAAATGTTTGCAATCTTTGTTCTTTTAATGAACCTGAAAGAACATTAGTTGCACTCTCTAGGAAAATAAATAGGTTTGCTCTTTATTCCCTGTGCAAGGATCTTTATGTTCTGTGTCACTTAGTTATGATGCTGGAAACACAGGGCTGTGTTGCCTAGCTTTTTTGGTGGAGAATTACATCATAACTGTGTTCTGTGATTCTGGACACTTAGTTGGAAGAAGAAGTAAAAAAGATTGGAGCTATTACTGTTTCTAATCTCTTGTTGTTTTCAGCATCAAGTAAAACAAATCGAGTGTCAGTGTACACAGATGAAATAGGATTCACAGGCTAGTAAATTCTTTTGTTTGCTGTGGTAGTCAGCCGCTGAGCACTCCTGTAGGACAGTGCAAATATAGGCTCTGTGTCATATTATTGGCTTTCAAGGCACGAGTATAGGATTCCTCATAGTGTTAAAGCCTTTCACAGTAAATGTCTACACTATAAATTTTGATGTGCTTCCCAGCTGAATGGATGCTTTGAGTGGAGACAGACTGGCGGGAGCTGAAGTAGTTAGCTTTGATTTACCTCTTCTCTATTATTCAGTCCTATTGAGAATTTGGAGTAGTCATATCAAGTTGATTGGCTTCAATTTATAGATTGTAATAAAATGAGTACTATTTAACCTTGGTCAATACCGTTCAACCTTCTAATGATATTAGTGGGATGAAGTAATGTGTAGATTTGTAAGACACAGACGGTGAAGAATGTTGTTTGCAAATAAATCCATTGAGAGATGAGTTTTCCACATTAGTCATCCAGTGTGGTTTTTGTGCAAGTCCTTGAGGGGTTTCCAGAATTAGAGAAGTACTTGTGAAGAGTGTGTGTGTGTGCAGTTTCTTAAGCACCATTTATATTTAGTTTAATCTGTAATGTTTCGTGCAGTGCATCTCAGTTGCTGCTTTTCCTAGAGCTAAAACAGTTCCTACTCTCCAGCATTTGCAGAATATTCCTCCTTGCCACAGTTTGTTAGCTGCAGATGTGGTGAGAGCAAGTTAGTTATTAGCAGGCCTAAAATGGGTAATTTAAAAGAAGCGATCCATTTTCTAAATCCTATTCTGACATTTTAGTCTCCCCTGTAAATAGCTGGGGTGCTTCTGCTTCTTCTCCTCAGATGAAATTGTAGGTGTTTATGGAGTTGATTATTTTGTGACTAGTTCTATCTAGCTTCCTAACTGAGAAGCAAAGTATGATTTCTCTTCTGGAATCAACCGGTGATATTTGGGTTACTTTTCAGATAATTTTTAATGAGATTAACGGTTTACAAGTCATTAATCCCATGCAAAGCTCCTCTGTTCTGCTACAAATCATAGGTCAATTTTAAAGGGCTATCAATACTGACACTTCCTAGCACTACTCAATAAAAAGGGCAAGTACTAGTGGGAAAAAAAAAAAACCAAAACAAAACAGACATCCAACTGTCCTGAGAAAGATGAGTGTTCCTAAATCTGAGTGAGTCCTTGCTAGCAAGATTTCCTGGGGTGGTGTGTTAGCTATGTAGGAATCATTAGAGGGTTGATGAATGGGAGTGCCTGTCAAGTGTGGCAGCTATAAGTTATAGTTCTCCAAGCGCATATTTGGTCCTCTGCATATTTGTCATGCAGTCTGGTGGCCCAAGGTTAAGCCAGAATTAGGATATTTATATCCTGAATATTATCCTCAACAACCCACACCAGAGTTAGATGCAGTTAAGATGTATTTGGCCATTGCATTAGACACTGTGCACTCGAGGGAAATTTCCAAAAAGAAGAGGGGAATGGCTGGTGGTGTCACCTGTTACTACACAGCAAAACGACAATAAAACACTCTGTATGCTTAATTCTGGTTAATGTCTGTGTATGCAGAAATCTGACCAGCTCACGGAAGTATCTGTTGTTAGTATGCACCATGCCATGCTGTTCTTGCTCAGGCAAAACCGTCAGCGACTGAAGGTGGAGCATGATCCCGTGCTCTCAGGCCTTACTTTTTACTCTCCAAGTTGTAGAATTGAAGTAATGTGAACAAGGCGAAATATAGAATCCTTCAGGCCTTCCGTTAGAATAGAAATCTATAAATGAATCTTAGTTTGTCCTTTCTTATCTCTGTCAATAATCTCAGACCCACCCTTCCCATAGACTGACAAAAATGCTAAGCGTTTAACTGCAGAGCTATATCAGGCTCCAGCTGAATTTGAAATAGTAAGCCTCAAGCCTACAGGTCTTTCAGAGACTATGAAAAGCCAGAGTGTGCGCAACACAGACCCCCAGACAGAGCAAAGCTGCAGCAGGTGATTTATTCTGTCTCGTGTGTCCTGAGGGCTAACACATTCAGATTCATACTTGGCTTTTTATTTCAGTTGTGGAAGATAGATGTGAAGGAGAAGTCTGCAGACGACTGGAAGTTTACTGAGTAGAACCAGATATAGTCCACTGAGCTATTGAAGGATTGTGCTTCCTATACACTTGTTGGGATGGATAGGAACTCCCTTTTGAAAGACCAGTACTACAAGTTTTAGGTGATTTGCTCTGGTTGGTTGGTACTGCATTTTGGATGCTGTATGTAATGCTGTTTAGAGTATTCTTAAGATGGTACCTAAAAAAAGATAAAGGTATAAATAATTGTGTCTTTTCTTTATAAGATTCATGTGTGATTCATGCAGACAGGTTCCAGTGTGCACCAGCCAGACCGGGAGAGTCTTTGGAGATGAGGAGGAGAGAGTGTCCTCATAGATGCAGCTCCACAGATGTAAAATCACGAGGTGTGCTTCTGACCATGTTCTTTGAAGTGGTTTCTGAACCAAATAAGCTGTAAAGAGCCTGGGAACAGCTTTCATCATCTATCTCCTGGGTGCCCTTCCTTGATTAATGTCAATGAGCTTGAGAGTGAGGGCAGAAAAAGGCTTGCCTGTGTGCCACTCCTTGTTCTGTCCCTCAGCCAGGATTCAGAGAAATGCAGGCAGTGAGTCTTCTTTATTTTTAAGTATTTTGCCTGTAAGACTAATATAATCACCTGTCCAATTGGCTATATGCAACACATTAAACATATGTGTGGTTGTGTTGCAACTGACATAATTATTATATTGGCAATGTTCCTGTACCCAGTATAATTTGAATACCCTTGACTATCAGTGCTTTGCAGTAGATTGTCTCTGAGCAGACTAAATATGCTGGTATTTTATAGTAATTCTTGCCACAATATTAAGTTGTAAATCTAAGATGGTCCAGTTTTACACAGTAGAGTGGATCTACGTGAATGTAGGGTACCAAACATTTCCAAAATGAGTGATAATTATTGAGAAAGACAGTTGTTCTCATTTCTTGGTATGCCTCTGAATCACTTGAAATACATCTTGGAGTTACGAAACGTTCTGTGGTAGAAGAAAAAGCTAAACTATGATTTCCTCTTTGTGGCCTTATACTGATAAAAACCGTGTTTCAAGATTTGCATGCTTTTTATGGTATCACTGACTAATATAACAAAATATAACACATTGTCTCCTTGGCCACTCTTGTCTTACAAGGGGTCTGGTTTTAAAATCTCTACGTTACTAATTATTCATAGTTCATTATAATCAGTCACTTATTATGGTTTCTCTAAATTTACACTAACACTGCAGTTCAGTAACTTTAGATATGAAAATACAAATCTCACAGAAGTAGCTAGTTTAGTTCAGTAGCTAGCTAGTTAACTAGTTTTGGTTTAGAATTGTTTTCTATTTCAAAATATGTGTCAAATTACAGCGAGAGGGAAGGGAGTAGGATAAAACTAAGCAAAGCTGTCAGATGAGCAAACGTAAACCAACAGTAATTCAACTAAGCTAAGAAATGGGAGGAATTTCTCATATAGCAAAGACATAATTTAAGGCTTTATACTCCAAATAAATAATACAAATGGCTGCTTAAAATCAGTGGGCTAATATGGCTCGTGCTTTGTACTGTGAGAGTTAGAGATAGAAAAAGCCCTTTCTGGTAGCTTCCACCACAAGAACAATTTTCTGGGGATTCCCAGGATTTGTCCTGGTGCATGTGAGCCTCTTGGAAGCCTATCACCCAGCATTTAGGATCCATCTCCATGTGACAAAGATATGTCAAGAAGTTAAGAGACTTGCATCTCAGGGAGAAACTGGCAGCCTCATTGTCTTCCAA
>NW_010430030.1:39325-39574 GCF_000710305.1 Buceros rhinoceros silvestris
GCTATTTGGAAGCGGCCAAACACCAACATTTTTATTTTGTCTTCCTTGGCTGCTGCTGTAACAGTCCTGTTGATTAGTAGTGTTGCACTGCTCTGTTTGTTTCAGAGACTGCCTTCTTAAAGGTTGGGATTTCTAATCTCCATAAGTAATTATTCTTTGGCAGTAGCTGAGGTCATCTATTCTGACGCCAAATCAATGGCCCATATGCACTACTACCACACTGTTATTAAGAGAAAAAGCCTAGCGTCG
>NW_010430030.1:39708-49410 GCF_000710305.1 Buceros rhinoceros silvestris
ACTTTTATAAAGAAAAAAACCCTGCCGTGGTGAAAAGCCACTATGTGCAGCATTTCTAGTAGTCTTGCATTCCACAGCTACGTCAGTGTGCTACTTAGTGCGTATATTTGTGTTCATGTCTTTCTAATTCTGGCACCACAAGTTTCAGAGACAGTTGTTACTGTATTTTCAAAAATCTCTTGTAAATGACAGAAGTCCCTCAAAAGTGGATAAAATCTTCTCAAGGCAATGATAGTTACACATCATTTTGACAGCTCTCACAGTTTAGGTCTAACAACTACAGCAGAATCTCATCTTTCACTAAAAAAATACATACATAAATAAACAACACTCCACAAACTGGTCTATTGAGCAAAACATGAAAATGGAACACTGCAGCTTCAAACATCTTTAGGTAAATAGACAGACCCCGGTGTTCATTTTTGTTTAAATTCCCGTTGTTTTTAAACCAATATCTTCAGGATTTTGTGAACTGGATGTACTCACACACACACACACACACACACACACACACACACACACGCCCGTTTTGAATTTTTGAATGCTTGAGGCTGGCAAACCCAACAGGCTGTTCCATGGCAAGAAATTCTAAAGACAATCCAACTCTCTAGTTTTATCACTGAAAAAAAGCCATCCAGTACGTTTAGATGCCCAAGGTAACTTGCACATGAACATGTTTCTAGAACTATTAGCATTTTACTGCCTAAGTTTCATTATCTTTATATTTATTGGAGAGACAGAAGTTGATGAGTACAGATGGATAGCGGTAAGTGAATATACAGAGGATAGATATACCCGCAACAGAAGGTATCAGACATACTTAAAATAGGAACAATTTTTATTTCCAAGACAAATGCAAAAAATGTCACTACACAAGTTTCAATTTCTGTTTACAAAATACATCTATCTTTTCAGTGTTCATATATTCATGTCAGGTACTGCTATTTTCCTTGGCATGGGATTTCTAGTTTAAAGTAAGATTGTTTTACTACGGACAATTCTGAAAACTAGACAAGTACTGCAGTAATTTTCCTTTGACAAAGTAGCCTCTCAGTGCTATGATATTAAAAATACAACTGTAGAGGCTGTTTCTTGATGTAGAAGAATTTTCTCTGCAGTACAGTTAAGGATTTTGCAAAATTTATACCCAAGACAATTCTGTGCAAGACTTGTGTCAATCATCAGAAAGAATAAGAAAGGATGAAGGATCGATGCTAAGGGTAAAAATATTTTTGGTGAATTTACTTCACAGTTTTTATATTTAGAGACCTTATCTTTAGAAGAATCTTCTGAAATTCCTTAAATTCAGTGTTAGTGTAAACTGGATGTTTTTCAGATTATTCTTCATATTGCTGGTGCTGCCTCAGATGTTAAAAGATCCAAGTGAATGATACACAGTTACCGATACCAATGATGTGATATGCAGTAGACTTTTTATTGGCGCAACAGTTTTGCATTTTCGGTGCATGGCAAAGCCACAAGGTGCTTTTCAGAGCACTGCGTATAAGTTCTAGATAAAACTTCTTAGCACCTCATGCTATCAAGAACACTGCAATTAAACTCCAACCCGTTTTTAAGGAAAAAAAATATTTTTTTTACCCCATGGAAATTTGATCCTTTAGTGACTCATAACAAAAAGATCTGCTGGAAGTTACTTGTGAGGAGTGAGAGCCTAGTGAGAAGAGCTATAAACTGCCAAGGTGATGCAGTCAGAAGGAAAGGCAAGCATGGTACTAGTGCATATTAGGAGAAATACTTTCAACAGAAATGGAGTACTAGTACAGTCAGAGTATCAGGAATGGACGAGCCTTCTTTTATACAATTAAATTCAAATTTGGGTGTAAAATTTGAGGAAGATTCGTTCAGATTATAATGAGGGAGGTGTGTAGGAGAGAGAGGAGATTAGACGAGGCCACAAGACACTAGAAGATTGTTGTTTGCTTTATGTCATAAAATATATGAAGGAATGCAATGGTTTTCTGAAGCAGGGAGGAAGAGTTACATAAAACAACAAATTGCACTGGCAGAGCCCCAAGTATAGCCACAGCTCATAGCTGTTAAATTAAGGGGTCCTTTCAACTGAAAGAATGGAGCAAATCACCTAAGTAATCCTTTAACTGGTTATCACTACAGTGCATGCACTAATAGAAGTCAGGGTTTCAGCACTTAGAAGGTCAAATCCAGCACGTCTTGCTATGAAGACCAAACAGGCAAATGAGCTGATTCAGGTATTTTTTTCAGTGAAATCTTTATCTTGTGGGAGATTCCAATTTATCAAACAAATTTTCTGAGCCTGGTTTGGAATTTCTTTTTACTTTGAAACTTTAAATTCTGTTTTCTTCCTCCCCAAGATTTCATTCTTTGCCCTGATTTCAGATAAGCATTTTCTTGTGAGAAAGGAAAACACTTTCCTTTGGGGGGTTTGTTACCAACCATCCTTATATATTGCCTGACTATACTGAGAGGTACTGATTTGCACCTCTATTCCATTTACTCTGCAAAATCTTCATTCTGCTTCCCAGTAAGAAGAGCACTGCTTTGTGTATCTTCTGTAATAGCAAATAAACCTTTTCTGCTTAACTCTGACTCTTAAGTCAAAACATGTGGAAGAATCAGATGACACCAAAATCTTGATATTGAGGGGATTTGATCAGTGACAATCTAATACTCAGCCTTCAGAAAAGAAATAACATAAAAAGTACAGTAGCTGACAGAGCTAACAGGTTTAGAGATCTATCGCCCCAGAAAGAGTGAAAGAAAGGCAACATGCATAAATACTTTTCTCCATAAGGGTAGACTATTCCTCATTCAAGAAGGAATAATACTTGAACAATACTTGAAAATGTTATCACTAAAAGCCATTTTTTTTTAATGTAAAAAGTGTGGTTTAATTCAGGTGATCTGACTCTCTCTTTCCTTTCTTGTTTTAAGAGCCATTTTAATCCATTTTAATCTGAAAGACTAAAGAATGCTTTCAACAGTGATAAATGGGGTAGTGTATGGCATGGATCCAATGCAGGCTTTAGAAGTACTGGACATGTGCTCAGTCCAAACATTTGGGCTGCCCTACAGCTGCTGGCACTAGAAGCCCTGAATTTCTGCATTTTTGGCTCTGAGTCAGCGACTCTAAGCCTTGAAATGCCTGGTCCCAAGGAATCTCCATGGCAAGGCTGTCCAGCTGCTCTGCAGTGCCAGTCCTTAGGCACACACTGAGTGACAGGCATGGTACCCGCACTGTCAGCAGAAGCCCAGCTCTTCAGAAACTGACTGGATATGCTGGAAGGAGATTCTTTGAAAATCTGAGTTCTTTGGAAATCCTATCTATGAGATGTATCCAATTATATTTCTATGAAATGCTTTGGTTTGGGACCTTTCATAACAACAGTGTAATTCATAAGATAGTTTTCCACCTAACTGAAGAACATCAGGAAGCCCTAATACACAGCCTGAAGCAATAACTCATTACACTAAATATGTAACTGTGATTTTCTTTGCCTTCGTTCCTTCCTTCGTTCCTTCGTTCGTTCCTTCATTCGTTCGTTCGTTCGTTCGTTCGTTCCTTCCTTCCTTCCTTCCTTCCTTCCTTCCTTGTTACTATGCTGTGCCCATCTGGATCTCAGCTACATGCCAGTGTTTCTTCTTCCTGGCTATCAGGAAGTGTAGCCAGTGCAGCAGGAGGTCAGGCAAAGTGATGCTCAAAGGAGCAGCACAGCTGTAAAGCACAGAATATTTTTAACAATAATCACCTTTTCTGGAGCCAAAATGACCAGAGGTGCAAATGGCAGAAAAAAGAACTGGTTAATCTGCAAGAGCTGGTTAAAATCTTTCTAATATTTTTCATGTCAGCTAGTCAAAATGAAGCTGCCAGGGAGAAGGGAGCTATTTAAGCAAGTCTTCTGATTTAAAAACTATCCTAAATTTTGCAATTTGGAAATTTTTCCGAATTCAAAATTATTAAGATAATTCTCAAATATTTCAAACACACACAAGTTTCCATTTACCCCTTAATGTGACATTTTTCCTTAAAACTTCACACTAAATTATAATAATAAATAATCACATTTAAAAGGCCACAGAAAAGATGAAAGATTTCTAACATTCCTAAATGAAATGATACAGTTCAACTGGTCCAAATTATTTTTCCCCAGTGTATCAGTTTATGGTATCGGCCTACCCTTGAATTCTTCCATTTCAGCATGGGGAAAAAGTTACAAAATCGCAAAAAACTCTTGTGGAACTGGAGCATAATTTTTCATTTGTTCAAAGAATAGCTGTAACATGAATAATATTCTTTAACCTTCTTTTCACTTGCCTTTCCCTTAATTTCTCTTCAGTCACATGAATAAGGCTAGAACTATCACAGTATGAAGTGTCAGAGTTCACTGACTTGGACAGAAAGCATGCATCTTTCTGCCCTAGATGCGAATAAAATTTTATGTAAATTCTCAATTAAATACCTGTGATTACAGCACGTGGAGTGCCCTAAAAGTGAAAAGATGAACAAAAATCTGAGAACATGTGTAAATATAACGCTCAGTCCCAGAATGGCAAATTTGAAATGGCATCTCACCACATCACTCATGCTTTTTGTTACAGCTGAGGTCTTTTGGTTAATGCAAATGGCTGTGCAGCTATTGAAACTGGTATTCATGAAACAAAAAATTAATTCACAGTCAGAAAGAAGAGAAACTACTGCACTTTTCTCCTCCAGCTGAACTGAATGTTGTTGTGCTTACAATATGTAGTATTCTAGAGAGAGAAGGAGGTTTGTGTGGGACTGGCGTCCCAGAAAGATCAAGCAGCAATGACAACAACTTTGTTGTTTAGTGGTTTTCGGAGGCACATTCAAAGCCTTTAGAGTAAGAGTACATAAAAAAAACAACAACTTAAAGGAACACAGCCAAATATTACATCTAAAGCAGAAGTGAAAACATGGTTTAAAATGGACTAGGAAAGACAGTCCAAAGAGACTGTCTTCCAGGCTTTTGAATGATGCTAGAGAAGATATCTCAAGTTAGAGCCAAGAGCGGTCTTGACAGTAAAACATTATAAGGGTAATTATAATTATTTTTAGAAACCTTTTTTTCCCTCATTTTGCATCACAGTAAGTACTTCCGTACAATACTAAATCACAACATAATTGTTAATTAAATGTTCTTCCCAAAACTTGTGAGAATAGACGCTTTGGCTACATTTGCACTGTTAAATAAACAGGGTCCAGGAAGCAAGCAAGAGTGTTGGATTCCTGATTGCTGAGACATTGATTACTGACTCTCTCCTTTGCTCTATTTGAGCTACTCTTTCTGACCTTGACAAAGATGAAGCTAGTACAACCAAGGTACTCTTGGTTCTAGGGACAGGTATCTTCAGGGACCATTCCCCCCAAATGGCAGTGTAGGTGTTCATTTCCTCCACAACATCCGGTCTCCAAAGCAATCCTGTCAGCCTTTGCATCTCCTAATGTCTTCCTTTTATACTTCCTTTCCACATCCAGGGTCACGCAGCCGTTATTAAGCTGAATTTCAGTCTATAAAAATCCACTCTGGCGTAGCACATTCTTCACATTACTTCACAGCGTCCCAAGTCTTCTTTCCAGAAACTTTGACATTTTCCCTGGGCTTTTTTGTGTAGTTGCAGAGACATACCAGCTGGGTCAGCCGAAGGTCCACACAGCCCATTATCCACCAGAACGATTGCTTCCAATGTTTTTGGCTAAGAATATAGGAGCAGGCATGTAAGAAGGTGCAAACAAACTAGGGTGATACTTCTCTTCTTATGCCCTACTGCTTTGTCCTCAAGGATTTTCAGAAGCAGAGATTGTTTACTTCTGTTCAATAGCTTATACAGCATGAATACTTGTTTATAATTATGAGAAACTAAGCACGAACTTTGATTTGCCTAAATATATGTGTAAATGTAGTGTAAATGACACTCCAGTTCTACTCCACTCCCGTACTGGGTTTTGGAAAAACAAAAGATAGGTTTTTTACTGCTTGAGCCTTGAGAGTTTGTTTTGAACATATCCTCCACTGCCATGAAGGCCACTGTTTTTTATTTTGTTGACCGAAAAGCTGTGTTTCTTGTGCAGTCACTTATCTCTAGTAGCAAAGGCTTTAGGAGGTTAACTGATTTATCATGAGACTTGGCCACACTGAGTAGGCCACAGAGCATCAGACCACAGGACCAGGATTCAAATTCAGAGGCTTCTTGTTCTAGCACTGTACTTCTTCTGCTGTCTGTTTAGCAGCCCTTAGATTCTCTAGGGCTTGAGGGCTTTAAAAAAAATAATATCAACTGTCTTTGATAGCCTATGAGAAATACTATAATCTGTAAAAACTGTCATTGCTTTTGTGCATTAAATGCTAACACTGGCAAGAGTATTTCAAGCAAGTTGAAGCCTGTTTATCATCTCTCTTGGCAATACCTAAGTCAGGACAAAGCATTTCTCCCTATTCTGGAGAAATGCTGTTCTTAGTATTGCTCTTGGATGCAGATGAAGAAACTGAACTTATGAAAGTGCTTTGTGTTGATGAGTATAATCTTTGTCAAATCTAGCAATTTTAACAGGCAATGCCAATCAAAATCAAGACATTTCTTAAATTTAAGGTAAACAAAATAGTATTACTGCAATTCAGAAATAATAATAATAAAAAATCCCTGTTAGGTTTTAGTTTGTCTTTCTCAATCATTTGTCTGTTTCAGTCTTAGAAATGCTTTCTCTATTTTTGGCACACCCAACCCAGGTAGATTTTGTGTATATTTCCCTATTTATAGCACTGAAAACACACACAAGTCAATATTCTTTATTTTACTATAATTCAAACAGAAGCTGTGGGTGAATATTTAAATTGTTGACTGTAACTCTACAAATTGTTGTATTGCTGAAGATGTAAGCTATATGACCATGATGGTCTCTTCTGGTTCAAAAAATTCTTGACTACACGTGGATTTCTAGCATGATGTTCATTGGTGCAGTTGAAGGAAAAAGATGCATTCTGCAAACTTTTCCTAAGTGATAAACAGCTAGCCTCAAAACGTAAATTAAGTTACCATTAAAGGAAGCTATAGCCCCACAGAGTGGAGCATCCCCACAGACTGGGTGCTGATTACAAAATCAGTTTGATGCTTTTGGGGAATGGTGCAAGAAATGGCTGGAGAGATTCCTTTGAACCACAAGAAAGACTTTGTTTGCATTATTTTCCTTTAATGGATCCAGGTTTAGATTGGTTCTCATTTTATCTGCACCCTGTTCCCCACCTTCACATGAGTACACACAAAGCGGGGGCTTCAAAGTTGACAGCACTAGCCTAACTCTGTTCTCATTAAAAGTGTTGGCAAAACTCCCAGTGGCTTCAACAGCAACAGGATTAGGCCAACTGTGAGTGCTTTGAAAAACTCACCCAAGGCAATAAATACAGTGTTAATTCACAGAAAGGAAAGCAAGTGAGAAAGATGTGAAGAGAAGGAAAAGAAGAATCATCTTTCAGCTACTCCAAGTCCGTTAACAGAAAAAGGAGCCTCATTATATATTACTGTGTAGTGTCTCTGCGGCTGGTGTGTGAGGTGCACATTGGGTACTTACTTGTCTGCTTAAGCCTATGTATGAGAGCCAGAAGAGTGAGGATCCTTTCACTGATGGCCATGTGCAGAAGCTGCTGGTAATCACATTATTTATATGGTGCAAGAGCAAGAAGAGCTCCAAGCTCACAGACTCGACTCACCCAGCAGAAGACCTGGGCTGGCTGGGACCAGCTCATGCCTCACCCTTTCCCGTTGTAAAGCATGGGCTGCTCTGGCCTGCAGTCTCCTGGGGCACTAAACTGTCACTTGTTGGACATATCTGCATCCAGTTGTTCTCAACTCACCTCACACATCATCTCTTTCACTGCTCTAATAATTACCTGTTCCTGTCTTTGAATTCCATTATGCTGATGCTTTTCTGGAACAGAGATACATGACATAGCCGCACACTTTGCCTACAATGGGGAGCACAGAGTAAACTATTCTAATGGCACCTGACACTTTAGTCTCAGGTTTCATGTGCAACCCCCTCATTTTATTTCACTCACACCAAAGATAAGGAATTAAGAAGCCAAAACTGTAAAATGTTTCTTTATTTTGTTGTTTGTTTGTTTGTATGTTTTTTTCACTGAAGATACAAACCTTGGAGAAATATGAAAATAATTGCAACAGGAAAATAATTTACCTTTGAATTCAGAAGGACTGGATTTTTGCCACCGTTTGCAATGAATAGCAGAACCTCCACCCAAACTTCTCTCCTTCCTTCCAGTCCTAATGTATCAGCAGGCTTTGCAATTTCTCCAGCTGGGCAAAGAGCGGCAGATTTGGGTCTGTGCTGCCTTTAAGTGAGTAATGCTTAAAATATTATTGTCAACACTCCTTCATGAAAAGGTGACTTTGGAAATTGCCCAGACCCTTCTTGCCTCTCACAAATGGTCATGATTTCTCACCTTTCAGAAAGAGACTTGCCACTGAGTTCCTGGCTGGTGTAGGTAGGTGGTATCTCCTCCTTCACTGTTCATTAACTCACTGTGATGCCCTGGAAAACCGAAAGGGCTTTGCATAGGCCCATGACATGCCAACAAGGATTTGTCCTGATTTTCAGAGGAGAAGAGCACTCATATCTCCCACTGGCATCTGACAGGAGAACAAGGGTTTTGTGTAACAGAGATGTTAGTACATATCTTGCTTCAGGCACCTAAATATCTGTGATTTTTATTTCAACTGAAATTACTATGAAAACCCCAACAAATTTTATTTGCAAATTCTTCCGTTCACCCCTTTATGTTATAAGGAGCTGGATCCAAGGTTTGAAACAGTAAAATAAAAGTGGAAGATTCTGGCACCCCTTTTAAGCCAGCAAGGCCTTCATATTTGCATCGCAGTAGAACGAAAGCCAGATATTCCATTCTGGCCTCATTTGAGCGTCATCCTTGCATGATTTCATTACTATGAGCTGTATCTTTGTACGTATTCAGCGTGAAAGCAAAACTACTGATGCATGATAAGCACAAACAAATAGAGAATTTGGAAGAACAGTCAGTTGAAAGCATACCATTCATCTATCTGAAAATAACCTAGGAGTTTGACATACAAAAATTACAGCTGGTGTTTTTGCCTAATAAATGCTCTTAACTAGTCATTTGTATCAAGAGCTGGGCAAATAATAGTTGGGGGAGCTCACTGGCAGATCTACATTAATTCATTTTGCATCAACCTGGAATGAAATGTTCAGCCAAATGAAAAGAAGGAAAAATAATAATTTTCTACTGAGAACAACTTTTGGGGTTTGGGAGGGTTTACTTGTTTCCTTGTTCATTCTTTCCTAAAAATGAAGATGACTTCCAAATTCTTTGAACTCCAAATTGAAATATCTCAAAACTAAAATGCTGAAATTTGTCCAGATTTAAGACCTTTTCTTGTTTGCTGGTTTATTCATTCATTTGTTTTGTTTCCTTAAGCAGCTTGCAAAAAATGGACATAATTGAATCCCTGTTATTCAGGAAAAACATTGTGGAAAAGAAGTTTTGTGCAGCTCCAGCTGTATATCAGATGTTTTCACATGGTGCATCTCCACTTTTTTTAATACGCAGAGAGAATGTGCTGAAATGTCAGGCGGGACTTAGGCCTTCTGCCCCCAAAGACAAGGCGAAGGGATCACCAGCCCAGTTGAAATGCTTC
>NW_010430031.1:0-2700 GCF_000710305.1 Buceros rhinoceros silvestris
TCCAGCCAGTTCTTGATCCAGCGAAGCGTACGCCCATCCAATCCATAGGCAGCCAAATTACGGAGGAGAACATTATGGGAAACAGTGTCAAAGGCTTTGCTATAATCGAGGTAGACGACATCCACAGTTCTTCCCTCGTCCACTAGACAGGTCATTTTATCATAGAAGGAGATCATGTTGGTCAAACAAGACCTGCCCTCCATAAATCCATGTTGACTGGGCCTCATCATCTGACTGTCCTGTACATGTTGCATGATAACACTAAGGATGATCTGCTCCATGAGTTTACCTGGCACAGGTCAGCTTGACAGGCCTGTAGTTCCCTGGGTCTTCCCTCTTACCTTTCTTGTAGATCAGCATCACATTTGCCAGCCTCCAGTCAGCTGGTCACTATCACAGTAGATCTTTTTTTTTTTCTTTTGCTTTTATTCACCCAGATTTTCTCACGTTCCAAGCCTTATTTCTAGACTTGTTCATTCTGTTCTCTAGCCCTTTGACCACCTTGGTGGTTCGCCACTGACCTTGCTCCAGTGTGTTAGTGTCTTTCCTGTACTAGCAAGGCTACAACTGGACACAGCACTCTGCAGTTTCACAAGTGATGAACTGGAATGAATGCTCTCTTTCTAAAATAAACTATTATGTGATTGGCTTTTCTATCTGCAGGGCCATGCTGCTCACGCTTGTTCAGCTTGATCACAGCAATCTTCAGAACTTTTTCTGCAAAGATGCTTTCTAGTTATTCATACCCAGGCCTATAATGTTTGAAAGGGTTAGTCCATCCCAGATTAAGGCAATTCACACATACCCTTGTTGAACTCTGTATATCATTATCAGAATATATCTTAGGAAATGTCATCTGTATATTATCTACATAGAATGTTATATTCTACCTAGAAATGGAATTCTGAGCTACAATTTCTGTATTTTTTTCCCTAATGTTTTATCAAATTTTTTTAGCAATTAATCTGAAGTGTGGAAACAAGTCTTTTAATTAGATCACATTGTAAATAATAATTTGTTGTGATATTCCTGAAAGATATTATTGCTTCAATGTTAAGTATATGACAAAAATTTATTATAATGATTTTATTAACTAAAAGTGCTGACTGAGAAATATTACTTGTAGAAATAGAATAATGTCCATTCTTACTTTCAAATGATCTTTCTCTGTGAACTAGGATGAGAGACATGATCGTTAGATGAATTGGCAAAAAGATATTTTTAGAATAAATTAACTGGTAGACCTTGTTAACACGTTACACGATGTGTTTGATCTGTGTCAACACAATTTTCTTGGGCTTTGGATATTTTAATTAAGCATAAGACGTTCAAATTATGTGTGACTTTTTGGGTGTTTATTTAAGACGAGAATTATTCTGTAGTGTCAAGAAACCTTTTAAAGAGCATCATGAAGGTTATAAACATAACAAAACAGTATTGTCTTAGATAACATAATGTAGTGGCAACTTCTTTTCAACTAAAATGTCTGACTACGGTATTGAATCTTCTCAGCTATGCTCATAGGGAAAAAAATATTTCTAGATATTTTCTTTCTTTTTCTTTCTTTCTTGTTTCTTTCCTTCCTTCTTTTCTTCCTTTCTTCTTTTCTTTCTTTCTTCCTTTCTTTTCCCTTCTTTCCTTTCCTTTGAATTTTCTCCTTTTATCTTGATAATGTATAAAAAAACTTCTATCAGACGTATAATACTGTTTTAGCAATGTTAAATCTTTGAAATTAACAATATTTCCTTGGCTTCTCAAAAACAAAGCCATTATTAGCTTTCAAATGCCCTCTATCAGTGTCTTCAAATAGCATTTTTTTTTTTACCAAGTGAGTAAAAAAAAAAAAAAAAAAAAAAACCCAAACAGGCTTTCCATAGTCATTAAAACCAGTGAAGGACTGAAGTATTTGCTGATGGCAGAAAGCCCAGTCCACTTTTGTTCTTCCTATCTCGCCACTGGAACCCACTCCTGCAGGCAGCGACTGGCAAAAGCGCCTGGGCCATCCATTGGCACCCCTTCCTCCGGCACAAACCGAGCGTTATCCTGCTGGCTGTAATTAAAAAAAACAACCCAAACCAGTCTGGTGCTGGGTTTTTTCTTCCTTATGTTAGCAGAGATTACGGCTCTTTAAAATCTTTTCTGCAGAGACAGGGTCCTGAACAAGAATCCAGTACCTTCTCAGGCCTCTCTAGCCTCTCTTTTTTTTCTTTTTCTGGGAACGTAATAATTTCTCACAAAATCCAGTGATCTTTTTCACCTCACTAAGCTTTTTGATTCTGCCCTGCAGTTTCTCACTTTAATCTTGATCTATTTTTAAACTAGTCCCTCCAAAAACTTATGCTCAGATGCCTCCGAAATCTTAGACATATACTACAACAGGGACATTGTCTTCTGCATTTTTTTTTTTTTAACTCTATTGATTCTTTTCAAGAAAACTGACAGCTCATTTAGCATGCATTCCAGTTATGGTTCCAAACACTTTTGGCATATTACACAACCCTAGCCTGTAGTAGAACTTTCATTGATATCAAATGCAGCCGTATGCATTGATTCAAAACACCAGTCTTTTTAGGATAAATTAACAGTCTGCTCACTATGATGAATTTAGTTCTTCCAGCTACAGTGGATTTAAGAAACTTTGTTCAAATTCTGCAGGAAGTGATGATACCTAGGTGTCCCGGTTTGGGCTAGACTTCCTTG
>NW_010430032.1:0-1298 GCF_000710305.1 Buceros rhinoceros silvestris
GAACGGCCAAGTCACCACAGAACCACGTCACCAAGCACCACCACACCCGTATAGAGACCGTACACTCTCTTTATACAATAAATAGCCTTAGGACAGCGTACAAACGTGCGTTTTTTATTTAGCTATAGAGACACCGACACCGATACTCTGCGGTCTGTGTTGGGCTGTGTATGTATTTTTATGTATTTATGAACCTATAGAGATTAAAACAAACAGCCGTAAAAAGGTGGATGTGAAAAGGCCAGGCTGGGGTCCCGCACTTGGCCATGCCCGGGACGGGCAGGACCTTCACAAGGGCAGAAGGGGGGGCATGAAGAAGACAAAATATCTTCTGAGGAAACCACCAAGGTTCTGCCTACCCCAAGCACAAATCCTGTCACTTGAAGACCCCCCGAGTACGAGCCCAGCCCAGCAGGATGCCAGCACTGGGCAGACCTGGGGCTTTGCACGGGGCAGCAGGACGCTGCCTGCCATCGTGGACAACCGGTGCACAATGCCACCTTCAGAAGAACCTGTGCGTGGGCACGGCAAGGAAAAGACCCCAAGGGGATTCTCAAAAAGAAGGAGCCAATGGGCCCGTGAACCACAAAGGGGGGTCAGTGCCACTCCGAGATGGCAGGTGGGGGGTCCCTTTCCCCGCGGCTGTGGAGGATCTGGCAGTGCCTGTGAACCAGGCTGGTGTGCAGGCTCTGTGCGCTTCCCCGTCTTTTGGTACTGACCTCACCGAGCGCTTTGAAACAGCTTGTCTGCGCTGATTAATAATTAGCCTCCTTTGTGTGTGTGGCCTTGACGTGACCAGCAGCTGCAGCTGCCGCAGCGCAGCCAGCTCCTGTAGGACCACCACCACCCCCTGACCTCCAACAGCCCGCCATAGCGCCATCGCCAGCAGGGTCATCACCGCGTCCCTCCGCACCAGAGACCGGTCGTGCTGCCGGCTGCTCTCCCAGATAACAGTCATGGTCCTTCATCTTGCTGTGCTCTCCAAGCGCGTGGGGCTGCTGCCTGTGCCCCGCAGGCCAGGTCCTGCTGCCTTCGCAGGAATCAGGACTCATGGCACAGTCTTGGGTGCCTGCTTGGTCTCTGCCTCTTATTTCTGGTGTTGACCTACGGCACGGGCAGTGAAACCCATATAGCACCAGTCTGCCCTCCACCGTGGTCCTGCAGGTAGCTCTAAGATCCCCCCAAACAACAGGATTTCCAGCCGAAGCTGGTGGGTGCGGCACCTGCCACCTCTGCTCTGGTGTAGCGGCGGTACCTGCTCTCCTGACACCACATGCAAAAACAAAGGGAAGCAGCGG
>NW_010430032.1:1517-1875 GCF_000710305.1 Buceros rhinoceros silvestris
CAGCCCGAGTCAGGTTCTTCCTCCAGCAGCTACTGAAAAAAGAAAAGACGGTTGGGACTCACCTCCAGCCTCGGTCCCAGTGAGAGGGTGCTCCGTGAAGGTGAACACGACCAGGAAAAGAGGAGAAGAACGGAGAGCGTGGTCTCAGGGAGAGATCAGCAGCCTGTTCGAGGTGTTCCCCTGCACCGTGAGCCGCGCAAGGCAGCCACTGCCACCAGAAACATGTCACCAGTAACTGCAGCTGTGATAAAGCCAGGACAGATCCCTCTGACAAATTAAGGACTGGTCAAATAAAGCAGCTCAGGCGCTGCTTGTGGTTAGAGCACACCTTACCGATAAAGTGCCTCTGGTTGACCCG
>NW_010430032.1:2067-9998 GCF_000710305.1 Buceros rhinoceros silvestris
CCTTGCGCTGCAGGAGGGCAGCTCTGCTCGGGAAGGACGGGCAAAGCTGTGGTGGAGTGGAGGATTAGGAACAACCAGGTCTGCAAGTCCCTGCTGCCAGCTACTGGGTTTCCACGCACAGCTGCCTCCATCCCACAGCTGGCCACACCTCCTTGTCACCTCTCCAGCACCCGCAGCTAAAGCACATCTCGGGACTGGTGACTTCAGCCATCGTCGCAGCTGGCCACACCTCCTTGTCACCTCTCCAGCACCCGCAGCTAAAGCACATCTCGGGACTGGTGACTTCAGCCATCGTCGTGAGCTTCGGAGCAGACGAGCGCTCGCACAGGACTGCCTGCAGGGTCCCTCCGTGTCCAGCAGAGCAGACCACGTCTTGGAGCGTCTCCAGCCCGGGTGAAGAGCCGTTGTACACCACGGTCTGCGGACACGGAGAGGCGTTTGTTTGCTACGGCCGGAGTAAACTGATCTGGCACCGAGCTTGGCTGCCCTCGGCTGGGTATAAACCAGCCATTATGTGTCATTAACAGGCTTAAATATATCCCGCTGTAAATAGGGGCTGCTGGGCCGGAACTCACTGAGTTTGAATGCAGGTTTGGGGTGGTTTGGGTGGGCAAGGGGCAGATGGGCAGCGTGGGATGGAAAAATTTACATTTCCAGACCTTCTATCAGCAGGTGTTTGCTTGCTGGAACAGAGCTGGAGGTCACCTGAAGCATGGCCAGGGCCTCCTGCAGACTTGGGAGCACTCAGCACAGGTGAGAGCAAAAAACGTACCATGGCATGAGGGATGGGGGCCACAACTCCTGGTTTCCTCACCCCAGGGTGAGGTCAGGCAGCCTGAGGTCTCACAGCTCCTCACCTGAGCCTGAGAAGGTACCAGCCCTTCAACTGCTCCACCTAGAAATTCCACACCTGAGAAGGCAGCTTCTTGCCCTTTCCCCCAGCACAGGCTACACCTTTACTGGTGACCTAAACACCACAAGGGCACAGCTCTGGGTTTAACTCACCTCCAGACTGGATTTGGAAAGGCCCATGGGCCAGCTTTGGCATGATCCTGCTCGAGCTCTGCCAGTTGTGACCCGGGCAAGGTTTGGCAGTTACCAGGGCAAGAACCAGCCTGCATGTGGCCACTCCGCGGTGGCAAAGGCTTTCTCTAGCATGAGCGTGGCCCAGCCGCAGACTTGTCCTACAAGGGGAGACGCAGCCGTGAAGTCCAGGCATTAGCTGCTTTCTTGCTGCGGGTCCGTAAGCTCTGCAGCCAGCAGCACGGGTGAAGACCCCGCACACCCAGCTGCCCCCAGGTACGCTTTTACTCAAGGTTGTAGAGGAGAAAGGGCACCACAGAAGCCCTGAGTTGAAGGATCCTGGCGCACCAGGTAAGAGGCTTCAGGCAGGTAGAAAATTCAAGTACCCTGAAACTCTGGACCGTAAGAAAGTTGAGCTCAGCAGGGTAATTAACGTAAATGAAACAAATGAGCAAGTGTGGGGAAGCCATGGAAAACAGTCCCAACGCTGTGGAGGGAGAAGTGTTCCGAGCAGCATACGTGACGTGCGGCGACAGATCGTTTAGTCCAGAAGGTGATGTGAGATTGTGGCAGGGACAGAACAAAGAGGCTGTTCAGGTAACAGGGTTGGCAGGACCAAACGCAGCTGACGTGAAGATTTATTGTTTATGCGATGAATAGTCTCAGTAATCCCTACATCTGAAGACAAATAATGCAGGGCTTTGTGGAAGCTTCCTGGTTACTGCCCTCGCTCACCCAGCGAGGAGTTTCGGATGCTCAGCTCTCACCCTGGTGAGGCAGGAAAAGGCAAGGGCTGAGCTCCCTGCACGAGCAGGGCCAGCGCCGCTCACCCAGCGATGCCAGCAAGCGAGCTGCTGCCAGCCTGAGCCTTCGGAGAGCGCAGGAAGCAGTTAGTCCACCACAGACAATCCTCAAGAAGGGCCTTGCAGATGCACCGGCTTCATCTGCATTTCTAAATCAATGGGCCAGAAACTCATTCTGTCCTGGAGGTGAAGTGATGGATGTGGTTTAGGGTCCCTGGCAGTGCGGGGTGAACGGCTGGACTCGGTGATCTTAAAGGTCTCTTCTGACCAGATGATTCTGTGATTCTATGACCCGCCTTGACTCCCATCCCCACTGCTGCTCGTGCAGCCACATCCAGGCTTGGTGCTGGGGATGGTCCCTGCCCCAGGCTGTCCGGGGACCGTGTGCGGATGCTGTTTGACAAGTGCTGCTGGGCATAGGCTGAAATCGCGCCAAGGCGTGTGCAGTGCAGATGATCTTAAAGAACCTTTCCAACCTAAACAATTCGGTGATGCTAGCGGGGCAGTGTCTAGACATGTGCCCTGGCCGCAGTTCCTTCCCCAGGGCTATGTAGCACCTGAGGAAAAGCCACAGCCCAGGGCTACAGCTGAGGGCTGGGTTCCTGGAAGCATTTATCCCATCGAGCATCTTGTCCCAGGAAAAGACAAGGACGCCAAGAAGACAGGGCACGTCACAGCCCATCATCAAGGTATCTCCGCTGGCATCAAGGCATTAAATGTTTGCCATAAAATTGACTGGAAAAGTGCTCTTTTTACCTCTATTTCATGTGAAAACCAGAGTCTGCAGGAGGGCACTGCTGCATTGTCCTCTCCAGTCACTTTGGGCAGACTACAAAGAGTAAGAGCAGGGCAAAGCAGTGGGAGGAATGTGGAATTCCTTTGCCAAGACCCACCAGGGAGCTCTGCCCAGGGCACACACAGCTTCGGTCTCCAGCTGCTCCCTGCTCATGTCTTGCAGAACATTCTGTTGAGGCTTTACAGGCACCAAGATGTTTTGGGAGATGATCATCAATAAGCAAATACCACTGCGGATCCAGCGGTAGTTCTAACACGCAGCTGAGCTCCAGTGGGTAGGTCTTGCCCAAACACGATGACTGTTGATGCTCCCCTCCGTCATCCTCAGCCTTTTTGCCTGCACAGACGTAAAAGAAGTGTCAAGAGGCACTCTCACCCTGCCGAATCCCTTGGGTCGGTTTCCAGCATGAGGGAGGAGGCTCAGGGGGAGGGGGGGCAGCAACCCCAAGCGTACAACAGGTCCTAAGGTGCTGAGAACGTTGTTTATGCCTCACCGTATAACCACGTGCCCTGGTTGGCATCCAGCTATGGCATTCTGATCTTCTAGACTAGACCCACCTCATGGCCCACCCCAGTAACAGCAGAGCAGAAAGATGCAACCACCAAGAACAAATTAAGCAATAACTGGTCTGGAGCCCTTTAATGTCAGCAGGGAGACTGGGATGGGAGCCTGGGGTTGGCAGCCAGCCCTGAACACCAGCGACTCCCCAAACCCAGCAATCCTGTAGCCATCGGCCTCCTGGGTGGGCCAAAGCTCATTAGCACTCTCTCTCCCCACTTTGCCCCGTAGTTTTGCTCTGTCTCTGTCGTATCACCAGTGCTGTGCATTGGCCAGGACCACAGCTCCTTCCAGAGGGCAACACCAGCCCTTGGCATGGGTCCGACTCCTTGGGGCAGCCCAGGCCAGGCAGCCCCAGTGCTGCCCCCGCCAGGCTCCAGCCTCCAGGAGAGCAGCAGGGAGCGGGGCAGGAAAGTTGTGAACTGTTTATATTCCCAAGAACAGTCTATTTCCTTCTAGAGAAAAATCCCAAACAAGATAAAACCAGTATTTTGTGTTGCACCCAGAGCTGAATCATGCCAGCGGCAGCACCACTGCTTGCCCAGGCCACGTTCACACATGGCACTGAAAAGCTCCAGCACTCTCTGGGGAGAAAACAAATTATTTTTCCCCATCAGCTTTGGGAATCAGAGATGTCCTGTGCCTCCAGCATGACCCAGTGCATCAGCAAATTCAGCAAAACCCTCTGTTCCCCACGACAATTTATCCTCCCTTTGCTGATTCAGTAGCAGCCCAACACGTGGGGTGCTGCTCCCCCCCAGCTGTCCCCATCCTGCCCCTTCCTTGAAATCAGCCCCTTTCCCAGGTCAAGAGCCAGTATCCTCCATTTCTCAGCATTTAGTAGTCAGCATGTGATGGTACCAGGGTAGAATTTCAGCAACTACAAGTAGTAACACCTCTGAAATCCACCGTGGAATAAACACTCCAAACAGACGAACCCAGATGCTCGAGGAGAACAAAAGCTACTTGGGAACACAGGAACAGCTCGGGTGGGTGAGGGAGAGCCTGGTTTTTAAAAGTGGCCATTCCTGGTGCACACGCTGCCAACAGGCAGCTTTCCGCTTAAGAAACATTTCTTTCACCTCATACAAACCCGTCCCATGGTGGGCTTGGAGAGCGGAGAGGAAGGAGGGAGCAACCACACGCTTGGCTCTGGGGATTTGCTTTGCTCAGCTTTGCAGAACTAGGTGGTGAGGTCAGTTTTCACCCACCCTTGAAGACCTCTCCAGCCCTGATGGCTTTTGAACTAAGGGACAATCGCTGTGCGATCTGGCAGGGCTCATGAGTCCCAACAGCTGCTTCAGCCCCATCTTCTCCCCAGTGTACGTCCAGCATCTGCAGAGTGTCCAGAATCCAGATGCCGAATGCTACCACCAATCCGCCGGCTGGAGATCAGCCAACGGCATCGCTGCTGCCAACCGGTTTCACTATGTCTGTGCTTCGGTTCCCATTCCCAGCCCAAACTGCACCTCCTGCGAGGGTACAGGCTTGTCTAACGGGTGCTGTGAAGTTACAGCCCCAGCAGCCCGGGAGCAGAGGGCTGTGTGTGCTGGAGGTGTCAGGAATAAAACTTGGTGACTTTGGAATCCCACGGCCTCAGTGTGTACTTTGGTTCTGCTTTTTGCCACGTTTCCTAAAGAAATGCCTCCCGTGACAGTGCTGCAGTCCGGTATTTTGCCTACCCAGCATCCGCATACCTGCTGGTCCTCCACGGCCCATGTGTCTGCCTTCCCAGGGAGCCACCACCTCTCCTCGCATGTCCGAAGTCCTGCAGGGATCTCAGCACTGCCATGTCTTCACTTTCATCTCCATTTCTTCCCCGCCCTTTTCTACATCCAACACAGAGGCTCTCCAAGACAGGTTCCACTGCAGAAAACAAGATTTGACCACCTCTGTGTTCAAAGCTCTGCTCCACATCTGGGGAAGGCTCAGGGGAGAGACAAGACAACGGCTGTTTCATAGGTTTATAGTTTCTAAGGCCAGGAAAGATCATTCCATCATCCAGCTGGGCCTGGAGCGACTCCCTCCACACAGGGAGAAACACCCCACCCCAGGAGGCGACTACGTAGATTTGGGAGCTTTTGCCTGGCTTTAAAATTCAGCAGGTGAGGATCTAAGCTCCTTTTTTCCTCTCTGAAACCCTGCTGCACCCACTGCTCTCATCCCATGACATTAAGAACATGCTATAACCCAGCCAGGAGAGCGGATGGCAAAACAGAGCGTGTTGGGGCGTTTCAGAGGCAGCTCCGATGCTGCCCATAGCCCTGCCATCGCCCCAAGCCCCCGTGTCAAGACAGAAGGTAGGTAAGATACTGCCTGCTAATGGCTTTCCATATAAATATTAGGACCTTCACTCTCAGCCAGCTTACTCTGTGCCCTGACCCCTCGCTGGGGTCACAGGGAACGGGAAACTGCGGGAGGTCCCCCCGGTTTATAAATGAGAGGGTTTCCCTGCACAGACACGTACCATGAGGCACCCGGGAACCAAAGACACTGATTAATGGTACCAAGAAGGTCTGTTGTAGGGGAGCAGCGTTGGAGCAGCGCTGGGGAGGGATTACCGAGAGCTTTAGCAGTTCAGGTGGATTAAGGGTGATTTGTCAGTTGTCTGCCGTGGGTCTCCACAAAAAGAATTTAAAAATTCTAAGATGGCCATGGACTGAACACTGCCATGAGAGCAGGAGACAAAACCACAGTCATTCCCTTCGGGTTTGATGAGGTAGAGGTTCGACTGTGGGTCCAGGTGCCAAATACGGGCTGCTGGGTGGATGCACAGCTGGTCTGAGGAGTGGGCGAGACAGAGGTTACCTCCAGCAGCACTTCGCTTTAGCATTCACCTCCACCGCAGCACATGCAGCTCCCGTCAGCTCCTGGTGTCCTTCACACCCTAGCTCATAGGGCTATAGCCCCCGTGCAGGCAGGACCCCCATGTCTGGGGGGCTGCAAAGACAAGTTGCAGCTCCCCCCATATGAGATAACAACTTCAAGAAAAGAGGAAGGTTGGGTCTTACCGGACACTGGCCACAACGTCACAAAGCATCCTTTGGAAAGGCTGAGACAGCCCCTTTGCAGCGGATTCCAGGTCTCCAGCTGCACACTTTGGTTGCTAGAAAGAAAGCAGATTTGCACAGTCACACACACATGTATGCACAGCGTCCGTTTTTTCCAGGAAAAGGCAAAGGGAAGGTCTAGAAGGGGAAAATGTAATAGACAAGTAGCTGGAAACGTGACTCGTGAAATGATAATGAAGATGGTGCTAGCAACACGTCTGCGGCTTCAGAGGAAATCTAGACAAGGAAACGAAGGGGCGGTTGAAGGACCACAGGTCTTGGGTTGCAAAGAATAACCCAGGACACGCTGCTTTCTAATTTGACCCTTGCAGAGGGGAGCGTTTTGGAGTTCCCAGAGCACGCTTGGCTCAAGTCATTTCCTTGAACCTTCCTTAAGAAAGAGCCAACAAGGCAGTGAAGAGCCCTCTCCCAGCTCGTGAAAACCAGCACCCCAGCAAGGGTTTGTGAGGCAAGCACAACCCAAGCCTCCATGGAATGGGAGAGATTTGGTGAGCTGGGGCTGGGCAGGCACGATCCCACGCCAGGACAGCTCCCAGCTGCTACCTGCTGTGTGCAGCCTTGAGCAAAACACCCTTTCTCTACCGGGTGGGCAAGTCCAGGTGAGCACCATGGGCTCAGCCCCCAAAACCCTGCCCAAAACCAGCAGCAACATCCACCAGGAGATGGCCCTGGGAAGGCTTTGGTAGAGGCAAGGATCAGCCGAAGCGTCCATCCCATTTCCTGAGACCTCATTTGGGGCCAGTCAGGGGGGGCTGCATCTCATTTATTTCAAAATGCTTCGTTTTGAGCTGCAGCAAATCGGGCTGTTGGCCGTTTGGGTTTGCATTGTACTATGCTGCCCTCAAGTTTCAAAACAGAAGTTGCTTCCAACCCCAAAAAGGAAAATGTGCCTCTTGCAAATGGAAAATGAAACATTTCCATCATGACCACAGAGGGGTTTTTCCTCCCCAGCTGATAAACTCTTTCTGTGCCGAGAAATCCATCTGCACTGACCCTTGGCTACGAAAAGGTTCCCATGAGCCTCTCTAGTAACAACTTCCGAAGCAGAAGCTCAAGGTGCCTGCTCCCGAGACGGCCACCTCTTTGCAGAGCCAGAGGGAATCACGCTGCTTGTGGTGCCCACATCAGGTTTGTGCCAGGGGTAGGACAAAATTCAGGGCACACACCAGCTCTGAGAAGCAGCACATTTTCCCGGCATTTGGCCACTGTTGGTTGAGAGGGATGAATGGTCCAGAGGAAATCTGAAGCTATTTTGGCCAATAAAAATACACAGTGGCCACCTCACTTTTCCACTTATAGGTTGACAAAACCACCCTGTTCTTCAATGCTTCGACTGCTGCCATGGAGCCGAACCAAACCTCCCAGCCCAGGCGGGGCCGCGTTTGCACGCTCCCTCCCCAGGACCATGCTCGGACCTGGCGGCAGCGTGGAGGAAGGCTCAGCTGGTTCCCATCCCCATCCTCCCAGCAGCTGCCCCCGATGAGCTCCAGATGCGGGACCGGGTGTGCGAGCGCGGGAGGCGCTGCGCTGGAGAGAGAAGGCGGAGGCGGCCGAAGCTGCTGCTTTTATCTCCTCTGCTTTGTTTGTGAAAAGAGAATTAGCACATGGTTGCCAAAAATTTACTCTGGCAAGGGCGCTCCTCCGCCCTCACGGCGAGTGGACATGGCTCCGCCTCCACCA
>NW_010430032.1:10275-10791 GCF_000710305.1 Buceros rhinoceros silvestris
AGCCACCCCCCAGAGGCGTCTCCTCCTCGGGCACAGGGGGCCCAGCTGGCTTTGCCTTTGGGCTACCCCAGAGGCCGGAGCATCCTGTGAGTCACATCCTGACTGGATGCAGAGCCCTACAATCCCCTGGGCAGGGAAGGTGCCTGTAACGTGAGTGTGCTGGACTGCAGGAGGCTTTTCCCCGAGAACCTGCACCATAGAACCCAAGAGAAACCACCCTGGCAGCCTTGGGGAAGAGGGATTCAAGATCTAGTATTTCAGAGCAAAACCGTGTCCTCTGAGTGCTTTAAGCGATACAGAAGGCAGGTGACAACCAGTGCCCTCAGGCTGCAGAGTGTGCCCGTGGACAGGGAGCTCACCTGTGCTGCTGGGCTGCCCATGGACATCCTGTCTCTGGAGAGCTCTGCTGGATTGGGACCAGGGTGGGAGCCCAAAATCTGCGAGGAGCCGGAGCCCCACTTGCCAGCAAGGTGGGGTTGGTGTGCTTCTCCACCCAGCACTGCGCAGGTCCGCTGA
>NW_010430032.1:10963-12325 GCF_000710305.1 Buceros rhinoceros silvestris
GAGATAACTGTTGTTTCAAACCATCACCCAGCCACAAGCTGGGTCAGGCCACGTTTGTCCCTGCGCTCACATGGCCGGAGTGGCAGCAAAGCTTTAACTCCAAGCCAGGGAGTTCTCCAGTGTCCCCGGTGATGCTCCATCACGGTCCCTGCAGCTGAGGACTCACCCCAGGTCACCCTCTGGCAGTCCCAGCACAACAGGTCCCTGGCTATGCGGGCAGCGTTGGCCATGTGGGTGCTCATCTTCCCCAGCCCTGCGATTTCGATTTCGGGAGCAGTGAGCTGTCCTGGCAGCCGGGGAGCTGGCCCTGCGAGAGGAGAGCCCAGGCTGGGCACGGGCACTGCACCCCTCAAGCCCTGGAAACACACGACACTGTTCCCAGTGCTCAGAAACACTCTTCGGGCTGTCCTCTTCACAGAGGTGGTTTTCCCTTACTTCATCAATCTAAATGTTGAGGAATTCTGGGGTTTTTCTCCCTCAATTCAGCTGCAAACCCTTTTGAACGAGGCTGTCGCGGCACTGCTGGGAATGCGCCGGGCCAGGAGCCATCCCTTTCCCCCAGAGGCCGGGCCAATGGATTTTTACTCACTCTTATTCACTGCGACTCTGCCAAGAAGGTGCTTGGTATTTTACAAGCCCCAGAAGAGTCCGTCTGCCTGGAGATATGACTCAGGACAGCTTCTTGCAGAGGCTGGCGTGAACCCAGGCTTCTCCGATCTAAGCCTATCTGTTTGGAAAGGGATTAAGCAGAGCCAAGCAGCTGTTTTGCAGGGTACCAGTGAGAGCGCAGGATCTGTGCTCTTGCCTGGCTCAGCGAGAGCTTCCCGGGGAGCTGGGTCCTAAATTTCAGCGAGGGGAGCCCATCCTGCCAGGAGGTCCTTCCCCCACACTGGGGAGGGGGGCATGGCGATGGGTTTGCTGGGGGTGGTTGGGTTCCCCCTGCTCCGAGTGGATTTTAGTGGAAGTATTTCACAATCCTTGAAAAAAAGAAAAGCCAGCACTACAGCATGGATCATCCCGGGGAGGAGGATCCCCTCTCCCCGGCAGGGAGGGCAGGGTGGGTGGGAGAGCGGAGCCAGGTTAGGGCACGGCTCTCCGGGATGCTAAAGGAGGGACGTCCCGTGAGCAGGGGTGACACCTTCACCCGGATTTAAAGCAGTTTTGATGTAGTTGGGGCACCCAGCTTTGCAGGGATTAAAGCAAACAAGGAACAAGTCAATGCTGGGCGGGTGCTCAGACACCCACGAACACCCTCAGGGCAAGGTGGGCTCCTTGGTGTCAGCTGCGCACAGGTAACGGCTGCAGCTTTCCTGAGCTCGGAGCGGGGGTACGCTCAAAACCAGCACCCCAACGGGCCAAGGA
>NW_010430032.1:12411-14961 GCF_000710305.1 Buceros rhinoceros silvestris
GAGCTCGGAGCGGGGTTACGCTAAAACCCAGCACCCAAACGGGCCAAGGACATGCGTGGTGTTAAATTTAGCAAAGTGGTGGTAAACTGGCCACGAGGGCTTGCCGGTGCCTCTGCGTCTGAGGAGCATCTCCAAAGAGGGTTCCCACCCGCCAGGAGCTGGATTCAAGTCACCTGCTGAGAGCTGCTTTTTGCCTGGGCTGTTCCTGAATAAACCATCAAGCAGAGCAGCGTGGAACTACAACGAGAAGAAATCATTGCTGCAAAAGCTGGAAGATGCCACTTCCTTCCCACCGAGCGCGAAGGGGCACAACGACCTGAGCAAAGGAAAAGCAGCATCTTTCTTTAGATACCGTCCTCGAGAGGACAGTGCCATGGTCCGCCCCAGGCCACTGCCGGGGAGCGCTCGTGCCAGCGCCAGAGCATCGTCTGTACGTACGGCCGCGGTGCTTGAAGGCTGCAGCGAGGCAGAGCTGAAAGAATAAAACTCTTCGGAGAGGAACATGTATTTTCCGACTGTCAGCTGCACTCACTCCGAGTCAGTTCTAACCTCTCCCCATGTGGTGGGGCTTTAATGAATTCCCCCCTCCCCCCGGGACCACGCTCTAACCTCATTCGCAGCAGCGCAGGGTGTCTCTCCCTGCTCCAGCCAGCTCTGCAGGCGCTGACGTCAGCAGCACAGGAAGATCCCAGCACCATCCCAGGCCTGATTCCGCACAGCCTCTGCCGCCCTTCGCCTCCCAGAATGGGACCAAGGTGGTGGTCCCCCATCTGCTGGTGTCCACCGCTGCTGGCTATGGGCTGTGCAGGATCAGGCCCGCGAGGAGTCAGGTTTTCCTGGGCTATAAAAACGTGGGTAACTCAGAGCAGGAGACAGCACACGATGTCTCTTCTTTTCCAACTTTTTTCCCCTCCTTGAGAATGGCAGTGTCCCTGGACACTGATCTACCTCTTAAAAACGCCTTCTGGTTCCACAGCCACATCTCCAGCTGCACAGAACAGCACCGTGAGCTCTGCGGGGCTGCAGGAACCTCATGAGGCACCAAAGGCACCCGAGCCCTCCCCCAGAAAGCAAAGGACCCTCTGGCCTCTCCCCCTCGCCCTGCACTCACCAGCTGGCTTGCTGGCCGGTCATCAGGAAGGAGTTTGCGCTCTGTTTGAGAATCGGAGGTGAATCGGGACGGCAGCGGGATCCTCCCACCACAAAGCGTTCCAGCAGGTCTTTCAAGCCTCCTGCTCTCGTGCTGAAGCGGTCCAAGGGCCCGCTCATTCCTGGGCATCCCCGGCCCCTCTCGGAAATCAAAGCATTCCAGTCCCGCTTTCCTCTGCTCATCCAGGAACACGCACAGAGGTTTCTTCTTTAGCAAACTTAATCTGGGCAGTAGTTCAAAAATGTTGAAATTACCTGCTCCTTTTATGACATAATGATGGCTTGTGGAGGCTTAATGCAGCCCAGATCTGAAGACGTCTGGTTTAAGGCTAAAAAGTCCTCCAAACTAAACTTCCTCCAGCAGCAGCAATGAAAAATCCACTTGCCCAGTGCTCATTTTGGTTCCTCTCGTTAACGAAGCCATTGCTTTATCCCAGCATCACCCAGTCAGTGCCCAGTTTAACCTGTGTCACGGCACCAGATCCCAGACAGGGTTTCAAATGATCTGTTTGCTGACCTGACTTGATTCCCATTGCCATCACCTGCCCCTGTCCTCATGGGGACCCTCCAGCTCGACTCACGTGCCAGGAGGCCCTCGTGGGTTGTTCTCGAGGTCCTGGTTCAGCCAAGGGCTTGGACAACAGGTTAATTCCACCAGAACCCGGTGAGCAGCCAAGGAGGCTGCCAGGGGTGCGGGGAGCCATAAGCCCCTCTGGTGGCCGGTGTCCTGTGTGGCAGTGGTGGACGGGAACTGCCTGAGTGGGGCCCTGCAGAGATTCCCCGATCCCCCGAGACCTGGATCCTGGCTCCCTCCATCTACTGCCGGCAGCCCGCCCTGTGCAAAGTGCCTCAGATGTGTGTCCAGCACGGCAGGAAAGCCCTCCGGGAGGATATTTCACACCATCCTACCGTTTTGGATAAGACCCCAGCTGCCTCCTGAGCTGCTTAGATTTATGGGTCTGAGAAGTGAACTTTCCACCCAGGCAGGGTCTCGCCTAGACGAGGGGCGGAGCAGAGAGCGTTGGGTTCGACGCCTTTCCCAGGAGAGCCAAGGGCCCATCACAGATCAGATTCCAGCCAGCATCCATCAGAAAACAACCCTCTAGTTATCAGCCGCCCTTCGCTTACTCGTAGCAGAGAGGGGAAGGGGCTGGTGGGGCTGGGAGAGCTGGTGGCACACGAGAACATCCCCATTACGGGCCCTTCCCGTTGAATTTGTAGCCTGGGCAACTCAAAACTTCAAAGTGAAGAGACAAAGTGCCTCCAGGCTCAGGTAATTTATTCTAGCAGCCTCGCTGGAGCTCCCGTGATTTCTAGCACAATCATCTCACAACTGTTCAGCCACGACCCACCACCCCACAGCTGCATCGCAGTCACCAACCCCGCTGGCTCCAGCCCCGC
>NW_010430032.1:15153-15506 GCF_000710305.1 Buceros rhinoceros silvestris
CACGTTGCTCCATGTGGGTGCCACGGCTCCGGCAGCCACCTGGAGCCCTAAGTGCTTCCAGGCTGGAGGAGCCCTGGCTGCTGCCTGGCGTCACTCGCGCCGGGAGTGGAGCGGCGTCTCCCCGTGCAAGCACACCGCAGCTCTCCCAGAGGGAACGTTACAGCCTGCAGTTCCCCAATTAGAAACGCGTTTGAGGGGATTTGATTGCTCCATTTGACAGAGGGAAGAAAACCCTCCGGGGCCTGGCAGCGGCGAGGATTTACGAGCCGGGGCTTTGCTTCAGGTCGCTCTGCCTGGTGGTGATGTGTAGCAAAGGAGCAAAAACTACCCTGGGAGTGACGGTGTCTGCATTC
>NW_010430032.1:15688-16120 GCF_000710305.1 Buceros rhinoceros silvestris
CCGTCCCCTCCGGCTGCAGGGACACGGGGAGGGTCCCCACAGCAGAGGCAGGATGCACTGGAGCGGGTTGACACCTCCACCCTGCCCCAAGGACTGCCCGTGGCATCCTGGAGAGCCACATCCTACACCGGCTCCAGTCTCCCAGCCCTCTTCCTCAGGCAGGGGGGGATCAGGGGTGTAAATGCTGCCCCAGCGCTTTGGAACACCTCCCAGAGGGGTGGGGAATCTTCCTTCCCTTCTGCCAAAGGGCAGAACCTGCTTCTTGCCGATCCAGGTGACCAGGCCTGGCATTAACCCCACTGTGGGCTGGCACAGCCGCTCGCCGGGCAGCCCCTGGCTCCCTTCCCTTCATCTCCTGTAAAAACATCGCCCTCAGGTTGGGAAATGAGGGAAGGGAAATCTCACACCCATCATCTGCCTTATTGCAGAGTA
>NW_010430032.1:16266-17512 GCF_000710305.1 Buceros rhinoceros silvestris
AAGACGATTACTAACAAGGGATTTGGGATCACAGAGACCTATTGCCACAGAGCGAATGGGAACCACGCGGCCACCAAACCTGGGAGGAAGCCAGCCCAGGGCTGAGCATCTCTGTTGGGGCCCCGCAGCATCCTCCTGCTCCCCCTCCTCACCTGCCTCAGGCCACGGTCAAGGACAAGACGCTGAGTTAACTGTGCTCCCGCCTCATTCCTCGCTTGCCCTCATGCGCAGCACCGGTGTCTGGGGTTTCTCTTTAAGGCAATAGGAAAATGAAAGGAGAAAGTTATAAGTTATTTCAAAGGTCTTTGCTTCAAAAACATTCAACCCAAATTTACGTACCAACACCATAAATGTTCCTTTTATTGCACACACCAAATAACCCTCTGCAATATGATTCCTCTAAATTTATGGTTCTTCCAGAGCTATTAACTCAGCCCGCGTCTTTCCTTCTTTTTTTTTTCTTCTTCACCTTAAGCCGAATAATTCACAAATACTTCACGCCAGGGCGTACTTTATGAGCATTATTATGATCACTTGAATGTGGAAATGCCTGAGGTTATTATAGAGGTTTTAACATACCCCAGACTCACCACCAGAACAGAGCGCGAGGTATAAAGCCACCTCACCACACGCCGGAGGGACGAGCTCTCTCCCGAGGCCGTTTGTTTGATCAATAATAAGGGTCCATAGCCTGCGGATGCCTCTGAATCGAGTCAACAACAACATCTGGGGCCAGTATGAGTTTGCTTCTCAGGAGGTTATGTGTCTCGCTGGCCAGATGGAGAGGTGGTCCACAAGTCTCCACTCCATCTGCAGACCCAAACCCAGAAAAAAAGACAGAAAAATAAAAGCTGGTGAGTGGTGTATCAGCAGGGCCCTCAAAAACACGTTTAGGAGAGCAGGGAACTTCCCTGGAGTCCCCAGGAGCGCAGGGCGGTAGAAAAGTTGCATCAGAAAGGGGACGTTACTTTCCCTGTCACCCTCGCAGGATGACACGCTGCTGAAAGCCCGGCACCTGAACCCACCTCCCTTCCCAAAGGGAAGAAAGAGACTGATGGACTGGAAAAGAAAACCAAAACTGCTTTAATGAGGATAATAACAATAAACCGAACGACAGACAACACCACAGCAAACCCAGCCCCCGGTGCCACCACGTCACCGTCACCACTGCAGCTGCGGGTAGGCACTGGGGAAGGTCCAGCCTGGGCTCGCCGCGGCTGCCGCCTCTCCCTGCCGCCCAACGCGG
>NW_010430032.1:17608-18168 GCF_000710305.1 Buceros rhinoceros silvestris
GGGCAGCCTGTCTGCTCCTCAGTGACTGCAACCAGCCAGCGCTGCCACTGCCAGAAGGTGACCCTGGCTGCACAAACCTGCCAGGAACTTCAGAAAGTGCCGTCACCGAGCAGAGACTGAGCTGGTCGGTGGAACCCCTGGCCAGAATTAGCTCTGTTTGAACTCGAACCGGGACAAAGCCAGAAATTGAGTCGCAGGGGCAAGGACAGAGCTGAAAACCATTGGTTCCTTTGCAGAGGTTTGGGCAGAGACAGACACTGCGGCTGTTAAACTACACCTGGATGGAAACAGGAATGCACCGAACTCAGACCTGTTTTCCAGGCTCGCTGAGCCAGGCAGGGCCTTTCCTCGGGGCATCTCGAGAAAGGGGCTCTGCACGTGCTTCCCTGCTGCATTTCTCCTCCTCATTCTCCCATGGAAAATGGATCACCAGGGACAACCATGGCCCAGAAACTGTAAAGCCAAAAGTCAGTGGGAACGTGTTTGAATTCCCCGCGAGGTGCTGGAGGACATCGCTCCCTGCAGCACCCAAAACCAGCCGCCCCTTCCCAACGACCACC
>NW_010430032.1:18298-21466 GCF_000710305.1 Buceros rhinoceros silvestris
CCAGCCGCCCCTTCCCCAAGACCACCCAGAAAGAGCTGCGGAAAGAGCCCACAGGTCCTGCCAGCCTCTGGAGCACCACTGCTCCCCAGGACATCACTCTCTCTCCGGTAAGAACTCCTGCGGTGATTGCCTTCACATCTCAGAGGTGTCTTAGAGCCCCAGAGGTGCAAATATTTATCCATACTTGGAATTGCAGAGTGAAGCCTAAGTGTTCCCAGACACTTCAGCAATTGTTGTTTTAAGACCTGAACTGTGGACACCTGGCTGGAATTAATCAGCAGATGTGACCAGGGAGACAGAGCAAAGCCCTTATTAACCCTTCACACATCAATGTCAAGGTCACCGGGTGTTGGGCTGGGGCAGTCCGTACCGGAGGTGTCAGCTGTCAGCAGCCTGGGAGTCCTGAAGCAAGAGACGTTCCTCCACCGATCGGGGCATGAACTGGTAGCAAAATCAACATGCTCCTGCCCCCACGTGCTGCGCTGAGGTGCTCACTCGTGAAGAGCAGCAATAATAAATGTTTATTACCGGATAATAAAACACCCTTCTGCACGGGCTCTGTCTGACACCAACGGGAGAGGGAGCGTCTCCTGAAGGGAAAGCGTGCGCTTCACACCAGGTGGTTTCAAGCAGTTCGCAGCATCCACAGCTCCCCATCAAGACCAAAACTCCAAACCCCTCCCAAGTGATCAAGCACAGACCTGCAAAACTCACGCGGTCCCTCCCTTTCCAGCTCCTTTCCCTCTCCAACCGGCTGACCCCTCTCCCGTGGCAGGCAATCAACCATGCTGTCCCAATCTCCAGCCTCCAAAATCCCCCCAGCACCAGTGACTTCTCCAAAGCCCCGTCCTGGGAGGCTCAGGACAAAGCTGTGCTCTCAGGACTCCAGCCGGTGGAATTCCCTGGTACCCCCTGCCCAAATGCCTTCCCTCTTATCGCCTGGGAAATGAGTCCACAGAGCTTCCAGCACCAGGTGCCAAAGGAGCAGAAAATGACCCTGTCAACAGCTCAGAGGAACCCTGAGCTGGATGTGCTGTCACCCCTCAGCAACTTTTCCTCCTCTTAAACCCACGAGAACTTCCAGCATCCACAGGCTCCGCCGACCGCAAGGTCTTGGGGCAGGCAAGCCCCAGCGCTCTCTGCTGACACGGCCCCTCCAGCTCCACAGGACTCTGCCTGTCGCTGAGGTCAGACAGCAGCACCTCCTCCCTTCTTCGGACCACGCAACCTTTGAGCAGCTGCCCAGGCCGTCAGATGCTGCCGCCACTCCAGCCAGGCGCTGGGAAACGAGCACAGACCGCGAGAGCCAGACTCGTCCTGGCGAAGCCAAAAAAACAAGAAGGGACTTCCAAAGCCTGCATCCTGCTGCACTCGATCAAAGCAAGTCCCACCCGGCCAAGCAGGTGTCACTCAGCCAAGGACCGGGATGCTTTTCATCAGGGCTACCTCGGCACTAAACAATCCGCTCCACGAGCCAGGGCCAGCCCCAGATCAGAAAAAGGAACGAAACCAAAGCAGGTCACTGGGCAGCACTGCTCACGCCCTTCTGTGTGGTTCTGAACCCAGGGGAGTCGAACAGGCAATCAGGGGAGGGAGGATTTGCTCCTGAGCACCAGGGAGGAGGGTGTGGGTGAAATCTTCCTGTTTATGGGATGTAAACAAGTCCCACGGAGCAGGTCAGGCCGTGTGATGCCCTTTTAACACGAGCCATTTCATCTGGCGTAAACACCAACCCCGAGGTCGGGGCCATAATCCTTCCCAGATGCTTTTGTCCGTGGGCCTGATCTAAGGCTTCAGACCTAAAGAGGGGAATGAAACAATCCTCACCCCTGCCCTCTGTCTCTAGCATCTCTTTTCTACCCCAAAACATACTTCCCTCATGCTGGAGGATGGGGCATGGTTCCTGCAGGAGGTCCAGCTTCACGGGAGAGGAGGGGAGGTGCTACCTGCATGATCTCCACTGGGAATAATGATGCTTTTAGTTTCCAGAAACTTCTGGGCACTTACCTCCTTTATCTCTCGGGAGATGCATAACTTTATCGGCGCAGTTGGTGCCCACCTAAGGGGATTCTCCGCAGCGCTCTCCTTATGCCCTCGGCAGCTCCTGGGAGTCATGCTCACTCATGCCTCTGGATCTCCTGCAGATCTGGGCTTTGCAAGAGCACAGAGAAGCACCAGTGTCCTAAAAGAGGAGAGGCAGCAGTTCAGAGCCGAGGCAGAGGCTCCCGCTGCTGCAGAGCTCTGGTCCACCACAGGTCCCATCCCTTTGAACCGAATCCTCAGCCCCCACACTCACATACCTGGAAAGCCCTGAGGCAAAGGGCCTGATGCTGCAGGGTTGGGCAGAGCTCCTCAGAGCAGCAGGACCTGCGTCCCAGCACCCGCTTACGTCACGCTGGGGCTCAAACAGGCTCCCACTGGTAACGGCTTTCAGGCTGGGAACTGCAGCAGTTGTCCTATAAAAACCTCAACTGGAGAAGATAAACCTCCCAAGAAGAACTGGAAGGCGCTGCAAGGAGAGGGCGTAGGGGTTTCCACATGTTTGTTCCGCGGTCTCCAGCTCTGCCAAGACCGAGCTGAGCTCGATAGTGTCAAGCGCAGAGCACGGCCGGGCCCATGCCCTGCCCAGGGCCAAGCAGAGGAGAGTCCAGCTCTACAGCCGCCCCGCTGGCGCAGCGGAGCACACCCGACCCAAGCCCGCGTTTCAGCGACCCGCCAGATCTCAGCGCCGGCTCTCCTTCCCCAGCGCCTCTTCGTGGATTCCTGGAGGTGAAGCCCAGACCTGCACAAACAGCTGGTCTGTCCTTTAAAGATCAAACTGAGAAATGCAGAAGAGGAGAATTTTTTCTCTTTAGGTCAAGCCCAAAGGAAAACTTCTTATTTGTCACAGCAAAATGTTTTTTTTTTCCTTAAGTGGGGACAATGAAAACATTTTTGTCTCTTCAAACACGCGTTTGAAGGCACTTGCGGTCCCCCATTTTTTTAATTAAAGGCAGGCAAATTTCAAATGGAGAATGTCACAGCGTAATAAAAAGTTTAAGTGTTGAATTTCAAGCGTATCTTAAACAAAGCCTGCAGTTTTTCATCCCCAAAATACTCTTCTTTTTTTTTTTTCACTTCAAGCTTTGGTTCAAGTTGTAAATAATTTCAAAGGAACCAAAATAACTT
>NW_010430032.1:21580-22224 GCF_000710305.1 Buceros rhinoceros silvestris
CAAACAAATGTTTCATCTTAGTTTCCGCCAGGCTGGCTTAAAGTGATTGGAGCCAGACTCTCCTCAGCGGTGCCCAGTAAACGGGCAAGAGGCACGGGCCAGGAGCTGAAATATGGGAGTTCTCTTTACACAGGAGAGAAATTTTTATTACTTTCTGGTTCCCGGAAGGGTGGTCAAACACTGGGGCAGGTCGAGCAGTTGTGGAGTCCCCATCCTTGGGGATAATCAAAACCTGAGCAACTCCCTCTGGCTGCTCGAGGAGGTGTTTGGGTCAACCTCCAGCCTCAACCACCCTCATCATGTGCGGTTTTATCACCAGCTCCAAAAGGAAACATCCAGACCCTGCGTTCTGCTCTGGGGATTCCCGTGGACACACCAGCCCAGTTAAACCACCACGAGCTGCGGCATCACCAGCCCTGACAAGTCCAAGGGCAGCACAGAATTTCGTGGTATTTTCAAGCTCCAACTCCTGCGATTTTTGCCATTGAATGTTTAAAAAAAAACAAAAACATTTCTTATGAAATGAAGAGAAAAGCTGCAACCTCTGCTTGACCTGTATGGGGGGAACCAGAAGGCAGATTATTAAAAGGGAAAACCGCAGGCATTTAAAAGGAGCCGTCCCATGAGCAGCTAGTCCGAACAAG
>NW_010430032.1:22316-22931 GCF_000710305.1 Buceros rhinoceros silvestris
CCGCGTTTCTGGAGACCTCACACCTCCTGCGCAGATCCCCCGGTGTCCAGTAAGGTGTCAACGCCGAAAAGCCTCTCCCAGAGCTGGCTGTTCAAAACGCCCCGTGCCTACGTGGATGCTCTGGAGTCTAGTGAGAGGTTTAGCTCGTGCTGGAGCGTCGCACTCGTTAGGGCACCCATTGCTTTCCTGGCCACCTCGATGGCCACGCTGGCTTGAGCCCGCAGTCGGCTTGCGCTGGCCACCATCAGCACCCAGCATTTGTGGGCACCATCAGCTGCGGCACCGCCATGCAACAGGAGCAATAAAAATGCCAGTGACGTGGGGAAATGCCCCAGCTTGTCCAAAGGGGTGAAGTGAAGAATAAACACTCGATGGATGTTTCTCGTCTGGGCTTTTGGAGAGCATCGGTCTGTCACCACCTCCTCTGGTGGGGTCAGGGAACAGGAGCGTGAATGGAGAAAGAGGAGAGAACGGGCATCTCAGACGCAATTCATGCTGCAGAGCTCCCTCTCTGAGATGCTCTGCCGGGTGGAAACGTTTTAACGGCCTGGCCAAACACCTAATGCCCCAGATTTCACCAGGGCTCCTGGAAACCCCACGGAGAAACGCCCGCAC
>NW_010430033.1:0-774 GCF_000710305.1 Buceros rhinoceros silvestris
CTGCCCTCCAGAGAGGTCCTGAGGGAGGACTCCTTATGGCAGTTTTGTTTGACTTAATTTTTTTGTTGCTGTTTGGTTTGGTTGGTTGGTTGGTTTTTAAGAAACAAAATAATAAGAATCAAGTTCTCGCCCTGCCTGGAGCTGGGACGGGCGCGTCCCAGCTGTTCTTCCCGGGGAACCTGCGTCCAATTGGGTTTCTTGGATAAGAAATTAAAATACTGAAGTTTAAAAGAATAAAAATACGTTCAGGTGCTCGTATTTGCCTTCCACTTGAGGGCACCCCTGTAGAGGCTGCGGGGGCACCCCGCTCCCGGGAGGAAACCGAGGGTCTGGCTGGGGAGCCAGCAATGCACATCGGCTCTCCAGCCCCCAAAAAACTCCCGAGGGACCCCAAAACCCGCTCGGGAGGTCCCTTGGCTGTGTTAAAAGGAAAGGGGACGTGCTGGACCCCGACATTTGGCGATGAGGCGGCCGGAGAGGTCGATCCGTCCGGGAGTTACTTTTAGTTTGTGCTTTACAACGGCTTGCGGCGGAGGCGGGTTTCCTTATTTTCCTTGCACCCCGCTCACATCGACCCAGGGGTCGCTCAAATTTCGGCTCCCCCCCTCTCCTGGCCCTGCGACAGGGCGGCTGGAGGTGGCCCGGGCACCTCCGTGCCCATCTCCACCCCGCAAGGACTTTTGGGAGGAAAACAAATCGTCCCCGGGGGTGAGCAAGGGGGTGCCCGAACCCTGCAGCTCCGCCAGCCCCAGCACCGGTGAGTGGCCCCGGGAG
>NW_010430034.1:0-267 GCF_000710305.1 Buceros rhinoceros silvestris
CAAAGCGCTCCCTGCCACCCCCCCGCAGGTGGCTGGAGCAGAACGGTTGATATGGAGACAGGGAAGCACAGACTGTCTGGGTAAGGTGACATTCGACAGATGCCAGGTTCAGACTCGCTCCAGCCAGTACCCAACCCCCCTCACCCCCAACACCGCCTGCCTCCGGCCCCCACCCCTGCGCCCGGGCAGCCCCCGCGCAAAGGCATGTGCAGGCGGTGATGGGGCGACCAGGGAGGGCAGGGGGGGGCCTGGGAGCCGGGGGCACAC
>NW_010430034.1:605-811 GCF_000710305.1 Buceros rhinoceros silvestris
CCACTTACACCGGCCCCCCACCCAAAATGATGGGGACCCTGCCCCGCGCCAGGCAGGCACAGCCAAGAGGGACACACCACGAGGAAGGGACCCCCCTCCATTGCACAACCTTGCAGAGGGGCCAATTAGCCGCTGATACCTAACGAGAAACTCCCCAACCTTGGCGTGAGCGCAGGGTTCCCACCTCCTGCCCAGGCAAGGTGGCA
>NW_010430035.1:0-349 GCF_000710305.1 Buceros rhinoceros silvestris
GGGGCGAGGCGCGGGTCAGCGCCGCCTCCTGTCCCCGCCGCTGCAAGCCCGGGGCACCCCGAGGCGGCGGGATGAAGAGGGCGAGGAGTGCGCGGCGTCTCCCCAGGACCAGACCCTCTTTCCCGGAGAGGTGGGAGCAGCCGCATCCATCCCTGGAAGCGTCCCAGGTCAGGTGGGACCGCGGGGCTCTGAGGGACCTGCTCCGGCTGCAGATGTCCCTGCTCGCTGCAGGGTGGGACTGGGTGAGCTGTGAAGGTCCCTCCCAGCCTAAACCAGTCTGAGTCTATCCGTCCCCATCCAGCCAGCAGCACCCTCCCCATCCCGGCTCCCCCTCCTCCTCGGCGCTCCG
>NW_010430035.1:477-2086 GCF_000710305.1 Buceros rhinoceros silvestris
ACAAGGAGTTCAGACAGACAGTCAGAAAACAGAATGTGAAGTATTTTTTTTTTATATACAGAATACAGGAAAGTTTCTGTAAAGTCTAAAACGTTACAATTACTATGTACAGTGGAACTAGCTGTTCTGCGGCGGGGGGTGGCAGGGCAACGAAAGAGACAGACGGGTTACGACAAACGACCTGCTACACTCGACAATCTGAGGAACGTCATACCACATGTAGCACTGTACACAGCTTTAAAACACTGAAAAATGCCATCACTGATGTATTTACACAGAATCCAACACTTTTCCTTAGCCGAAATAAAAAATAGGATGGACACCAGGAAAAGAACTCGTTTCTCACTGCCCGTAATACACAGTAGCTACTTGTAGTGCAACCATAGCGGGGAGGGACGGGAAAAATAACTGTGGGAAGAAGAGCGCTTCTTTACATTAAATAAAACAATGATATTGTATAGATTTGCTGTATGAAAACTGTATTTCTCTTTTAATATAAAACTATTGTCACTGGCACAAAATAGAACAAGTTTCTGATTATTTTACAACTGCGTGGGAACTATCTGCCAGGGAGAGTCCTCGAGTCAGGCGGCGGTCGCCCCTCGCACTGACGCGTCCTGCTCTCACTGCAGTTTTTCCTTTTAAAATGAAATGTATAGTACAAATATATGTGCAAATGCCCCTAAAACTTGAGCAAAAAAGAAAAATTAAAAAAAGTTAAACGTTCTTCATTTCATGCAAACGGCGCGTGAACAGTCTCTGGGCCGACACAGAAAAATCCCACCTCGGTTTGGACAGTTTTGCATTGCAAGAGTCTCGAGGGCGTGGTTTGTGTTTATTTTTTTTTTTTTCCTTATTCCAAAAGCTCTTTTCCTACACAATTCCTAGGGCACGGAGTTGGACCGCAGCACGGGCACCTGGTGAGGTTTCAGAGAAAGCTTCTCCTCCAAGTCCATGTCTTGTACTAAGGCCGCGTCCCCCTTGGGCTGTTTGGTCGCAAACTCGGTGATGCTGAAGACGAACTGCAGGCAGCCCAGCTTGATGTAACTGCCGTGGTGGAGCAGCGCCGTCCCCTCCCAGCCGGCCCCACTGCCCCCGATCAGGCTGGAGCTGCTGGCTTTGCAGTTACAGGGTTTCCGCTGCTGCCCCTGGGCCTGTGAATTCATCACAGCGGCTTCTTCATGCGGCTCCTCTTCTTGTGTCCTGCTTTTGTGTTGCTCTGGAATGAAAAAACAACACGTGAGGCGCGGGTAGGCCAGTGGCAGCTCGTTAGGTGCCTCAGGCAGGAGAGGCTCTGGCCAGGAACGGCCAGTGAAAGGGAAGTGGATCTCCCCATGGCCCCAGAGAGGTGGAGGCACTTGCACGCCTATTCTGGCAGCCAAAAGAGGCAGCTGATGGGGTGGGAGCAGGAATAAGCTGTGCACGGAAGGGACGCCTGTGGCACAGCCCAAATCACTCGGTCACAGCCCAGGAGGGGAGGAAACCCCTCAGCCCAGCTCCGAACCGGAGTTTGTCATCCAGGGACCCAGACCTGGTTAACTCCAGCCCCGGTGACCAGCTGAGCACGCCCGGCCGAGGAAGGCCCTGGCTAACCCAGGCTGAGCCCGGG
>NW_010430035.1:2242-3518 GCF_000710305.1 Buceros rhinoceros silvestris
AGCCGCTGCCGATCCACGGGGCCGACGGGCTCGATCTGCACCTGCTCCTGCCCGCCTCGAACAGCTCCCAGGCCGTGACGGGTCTCACACTCACTTATCACACTCTGCACTTTGGCAACAATGCTGCTGGGAGGAGTGGGCGTCATCTTCTCCGAGAAGTCACACGAGTACAGGACATTGTCCACAGTCGTCCCGTGCTCGCTGTAGTTCAACAGCTCGTAATGCTTCGTGTTCTGAAGGGGAGGGAAGAGGAAGGAACAAAGACACCGAGTCAGAAGGGCTCTGGCCCATGTGCCCCCGTGGAGCACTGAAACGTGGCCTCTCTCTAACCACTGTCGAAGACCCTCTGGCTTTGGAGACCACCGACCCAACCCGACCCTCTGCCCAGCTCAGGCCCACAGAACAGCCACTCCGCGGGCTTAGCTCCAGCTGGGGCTGGGCTGACAGACCTGCTGGGAACAGGATTCTCGGCAATTCCCACCACCTCCCCAGGCCCCAGCCCAGCAGGGAAGAGGTATGCTTGGGAAGCGGACACGAGGTGGCAAGAGGGATGCCAGCGCGCTGTGGCAGCTGCAGGGTAAGAGACAGCCTGGGGTTTACAGGCCTTTCGCAGACACCGGAATGCCGGGAGATGGTGCCGTGACACGTTACTGCGACAGCCAGCATTACACAAACAGCGTCACACAAACAGCGCCACGCTCAGCTGAGCTTGGCAGAGGATGTTGACAAGAGAAGGAGGGTTCAGATTAGCTCACAGGCATCATCTGAGGGCCGAAGACTTTGTCCCCCAGGGACTAGAGAGTGTTCATCAAGTTACAGAAACTCCCCTCGCACAGAGAAGTAAATTTTCGAGTAACCTGCTGGACCGCAGAGACCAAGGCCAGGGACGGGCTGCCACCAGCCGGGACCAGCAGCAGATGCTGCTGAGGAGGGGAACCCTCCCTCGAGAGCCAGCACAGCCGGACAGTAGGAGGGCAGCTGGAGCACGGAGGAAGTTCAGTGCCTACAGCCAGATTTAAGATCGACCGCTGTGAGGAGACGCTCCAGCACAGCTGTAAGGCCTGGATCCCACTGACCAGAACGTTCCGTAGCTTGTCAAGCGCTGGAGGAGCGGCTAAAGCCGGCTGCGGGTTAATCCTGGATCCCGCTCAGTGGCTGGGTGACAAACAGTGACATTAAAGACCAGATCTTGCTTCAAAGACTGTCTCCAAGCTAAGGGACATCTCCAGCGGTGCTTTTATCGGCAGGCCCGCCACCCTGTTTTCTTTACAACCTA
>NW_010430035.1:3560-9377 GCF_000710305.1 Buceros rhinoceros silvestris
GGTCCTGCCTTCAAATGCTGCCGCAAGGCTAAGGGACATCCCCAGCGGTGTTTTTATGGGCAGCCTCGCCAGCCTGTTTACTTCAAGAACTAACTAATCTCTGGGCTGTAGTTCAGGAGTGGCTGTAGACTTCAGTTTATATCGAGAGCTGAACCAAAATTTTAGTGAATTAAACCATTTATACAGAGAGAGCACGAGCGCTGCACCACCGTCACACCTGACAGCAAGAGACCGACAGCAGCTCCTCCTGCTCCAGCGGGGGTTCCACATCGACACGGACAATCTAGCTTTGATTAGGGGCGCAGCTGGACCAGAGGCTTCCGAACTGTTCCCGGGACTTCCTCTCTCCCCAGAGGCCGGCAGTGATGGCGCGCCCTCGCCACCAGCCTTTGTCCCCCAGCAGTTAGCTCAGAGAAACCACGCTGGCAGAGCTCGGCGCTTCAGAGGAGGGTTTGACAGAAAGCGCTGACGCAGCCTCCGCCCGAGCGAAGCCACTCACAGCCCTGGCTCTTACTGTGCCATCCACAAAGCAGCGGCACACAAAGACGACCTGCTGTCTGCACGAGGAGTAACCCCCGAGACCAGCCCCGCCGCTCAAGCACTCACCTCATCGTAGAATATGCAGGCGTGTTTGCCGGACACGTAGTTACAGTGACCATAGCTCGTAAGGCACACATCCATATCGGCTCCTGCCAACCGGAGCACAACATAGGCTCAGCGCATCCAACAAAAAAAACCCGTCAGGCAGCAGAGAACAACAGGCAGAATTAAACTTCAATTAGCAGAACAACAGGGGAGCAACGCCTTTGTCCCCGCTCCCAGGACCGCATGAATAATGCTGCGATAAGGGAGTTTCGGTGGGGGAAGGGAAGGCTGGCAGCTCCGGCAGTTGCTGGGTCTATCCAGAGCCCAGAGGAATCTGAGCAGGAAGAAATGACGCCTGCAAGCAAACCATCGGTCAGGCAGATGTCCCCGGGACAGCCAGCTGTGACACCAGCCGGGTTACAAAGGTGCGACCCCACCAGGACTCCAGTGGATGGGGAACTTCCATGTCCCTGGGTAGGGCAGAATCCCAGGACAAGCGGCCCCAGCAGCCCCATTTTCTGTGACACCCCCTCGGAAACACTTGGGGAGGGTCAGGGAAGGTTCAGAAGGGGCAGGGCAGGACAAGGCCACTCACCTGTCCCAATGTAGAGGGTTCGATAGCACATATTGACCGCACCTCCTAAGCCCATCAGAGGATAAAACACCGCCCGGGCTTGCACTTCCTTCCTTTGCGCTGCAAGACAAAAAGGATACGCTTGAACAACAGTACTGGCTGTGAAGGCTGCTCGACCCCAGCGTCCCCAACGCCAGGCTCTCCAGAAAGAGAGGTCACGAGGAGATGGGCCAGCTTCAGCCTGAACTCCAGCTCCTAAATCGCTGAGACCATCTGTGCGCGGAATATCGTTTTGCCACCGTCAGAGGAAAGTGCTCTTCGCAGTAACCCACCCAGGCCACGCAAAACTGGGGGCACGTTAGCACTGACGTGCACGATGGAGCCACAAGGAGGAAGACACACCAGCCTTCCGCCCCTCCAGCTTCTTGCTTAATCTCTTCCCCTCCGCTTAATCAAAGAGCTGGGTCTTTCTCTCAAAGCGGCCCTGAAAATTGGTGCTGGTGACTGTCACCAGTGGAACAGCCACCATTTCACTTCCAGTGAAGCTGCAGGAAACACACCCAGGTTGAACAGCTCCCAGGACAGGGGGGCTGGTGAGTGGACTCCTTGACCCTCCAGCCAGCCCCTACAGCATGTTGGGCAACGGTGGCTCCAGGGCTAAGCCTGCAGAGCAGCTCCCTGGCAGCCAAGTCCACATCACACCTTGACTGGACAGAACATCATCTCCTGTGGAACAGGGATCAGGCTCTGGACCACAAAGGTCCAGCCAGGATTTCGGCAGCTGTCTCCTGGAGAGAGGCCCCTCACAGACACAGAGCTGAGGCCCCCCCCGACACCCCACCTGCATGACAGCTTTACACCAAGACGTGGCATCGAAGAACAGAGGGCGAGGACTACAAGAGGCTGTCTGCAGAGACACCTACGTCAAGAACATCGGCCACACTGAGTGGCATCGCTGGACGTGCAGCCCAATGCAGCTGAAATGTGCAGGTTCCCACCTCTGCCCAGACGCCCTGCACAAGCCCCTTCATCTCTCCGGCTCCCTAAAGGCTGTGGATCTACCATCTCACCAGCAATGCTGAACAGCCATCCGAAACGGGTGGTGGGTTCGGAGACATCAGCCTGCCTTTGGAAGGGCAGACGCTGAAGAATTTCCTGGACTTGTCTGTTACGGGCAGCGCAGGAAAGGGGCTCCTGCCATAGCCTGCTGCCCTTGAGCGGTGTTCCAAAGACTGACAAAGCACTCTGAGAACGCTGCGATGCTGCAGCAGCAACTGAGCAGGTTCAGAAGAAGGTTCCTGCCTGCTAGCAGGCTCCCACAGACCTTCTGTGGGAGCTCTATGCCCAGACCTAGCGGTGGGGGGGGAAGAGGGGGTGCTGAGCAGAGTGCTGCTCCCACAACACGGCTGGCCAGTCAGTGCCTGAAAGCAGGTGAAATGGGCCGGCTGCACACAGAGGAATGTGAAGCCAAGTTCACCCGCCAGCTGTAGATATGGGTGACCACAAACAAATCAGTGCTGAACTCGGGAACCTGGGGATCTCCAACGGAAGGACGGGTTGTTTTCCGTTACATTATTTGCATCTAGTGTTTCAGCTGACAGTGACATCTTTCTGAACAGGCAATGACAATGCCACACCTCAGTTCCTCCGGCTCCTGTGCACATCTCACAAGTGACTTCTCCAGAAGAGAGAGCAGGAATTCACGTATTTTAATTTCCCATCTCAAAGGTGAGGGGATAAACCAGCTGAACCTTCCAATCTCTCAACAATTCTAAGATGAATGAACCACAATTTTGCCAGAGACTTCCAGCAGAAATCCAGAAGTTATTGAAGGTGATTTTATTACCATGATTTGTAAATAATTAAGTAGAGGGACCTAACGGAGTTTCTGACCAGTAGATATCCAGAGCAGGGGGATGAGAGGACAGGAGTGTGACAGACAGGCCCAGACAGACCCCAGAAGAGGAGGGGGATCTCCTTCAACCACAGGCAAGGGAATGCCCAGAAGCCAGGGCTCGCCATAGCCCAGCTGCCCTAGGGCTGCGCTTACCTTCAACGTGGTTTCCCACAGGAGACTGCTGATGGGAACCGACACTGCTCGCTAGAGACTGAGCTTTGGAAGGAAAGAGCTGATGTATTCTCTGCAAGGCCAGAAACTTGATCAGCTGCTCATCCAGCATATTTATCTCAATCTCTGTTAATAAACAAAAAGCTGTTAGTACGTTATTCACAGAAAGGTGCAACGTGAGCGGCAGAGGATCCAACTGTCCCACTCACAAGCAGGAGTTTAGGGGAACCAGGACTGATAGAAGTCGAAAATCTGCTGGTTTGGCTCAGAGGTGGACACCCACCCCTCCAGGTGGCTGGCTGGGTCCTCCCTAAGAAGCTCCAGCACCTCATTAGCCAGCCTAACCCTGCTGTCACCACCTCTGGTGGCTGCAGGCTCCCTCTGGAATCAGTCGTAGCAGGGTCAATTAAAGCAAACAGGGCAATTCAGACCAGATCCCTAATGAGCTCTAAAGCAGATCTGTTGGTGATAGCTTGTAAGGATTTCTGTTTGTAAAACCCTGAAGAGGTCTGGCTAACCTCTTCTTCCAGGAGCTTTCTCCACCCAAGCAGACGCAGCGGAGCTCCAGGGGCCCTTCCCAACAGCAGGGAGGATGCCTGGGCAGCTGGAGCAGTCGGGGTTCACCCAAGAGAAGAAGGTCACACCAGCAATGTCAGAAAGGCCGTTCCTCAGATATAGAAGCCTCTGGCAACAGCCTCACTGCGCTACTGATGATCGCTGCTCAGCAACCTCCTCCTCCCCAAGTCACTCCACCAAGGTTTGGCGATCTTGCCAAGCACAACGAAAGCAAAATAAAAAATAGGCCAGTCTAGGAGAAGCCTGACCGAAGCAGGAATAAATCAGGGAGTTAACTGACCCATTAGAGCGTCAGCGCTCAGGTGACTGCTTGGCTACAAGATGTATTGCTGCTGGACTTTATGGCCATCGGGAACAGCTCTGGGTTGCAGCTAGCACCACAGCCCGGCAGGGCTGCAGGTTTCTGCACGCAAATTTCCCCCTGGACTGCAGCCCGAGCAACGGCTTTGTGATCACTCCCCAGAAAAGCTTCAGGCAGAACCACTTCATGGGCCCTGCTGCCTTGGCAACGCTACAGGTAGGGAAGCACGTGGCGTGTTTAAGGTAATGTATAGCCAGCCCCACCCTCACCTGACTGCAACCCTGCTTCACCTCCACAACGCCTCCTGAAGCAGAGATGAACGCTCTAGGCAAGCCAACACACAGGGCTCGGAGCCTGGTAGCAAGTACTCACCGCCATCCATAAACGCCTTCAGGGAACTGGTGAGGTCCAACATAGCTGCGGAGTTTGAAGTGAGTGATGAGGGTAGAGTTAAAGCGCTTCCTATGGATAAGGTGCTGGGACTGACCTTACCATCTACAGAGAAAGATGGTGCAGAGAAGAGATGTCACTGTGACGTTCCTCAGACACCCACCCAGCCCTCTGGGCTGCACTTCGCTCCCAAGCTGCTCAGGATGACTAATTCTGCTCATGGTCATGCTCTGAAGGGCCCGAATTAGCGGCCGTTAGCTTTCTTCTTCCCCTGGCAGAAGGACTAGTGTGTGCCTCCACACCCAGCCAACTGCTGCCTCTCACCTCCTGTTGTCGGAGGAGCTCTGGACCTATAGATTTAAGCTCCTATTCCCTGTTCGAAGCAGCAGCAAGGACAGGCTGCAAATGACATCCTACAGACTGCGAAGTCCCCAGGCCCCAGGAGCTGGCGGAGCTTGCTAAATCCCGAGACATTTGCCAAGCAGCCTGTCTAGGTCTGAACACGCATAAAAAGTACAACTGCCACATTTTTATCCCTGCACGGTTATCACGTCCGGGGTGTACTTCATTGCCTAGGAACAATGTGACAGCCACAGACAGAGTCTATTATTTACAAGATAAAATCCCACAGCTTTGGCCGTGACCGTGCAGCTGAAAGAGGCAACGGCAGACACCAGGGAACAGAACCCCTTAGTGCCTTGTTGATACCAGACCTTCTTGAGTCAGTTTGCTCAGAACCGACTGGATATGCCTGAAATTTATGGCAAAAAAAAAAGTCATGAATGATTTGTATTTTTGAATGCAGCACCAAAACGTTCACACCATAATTTTAAGTATATATATGCATCATGTTAGATGGAAAATCTAAACATTTACACCTTTTCCAAGAGATGCTGCACCAAAATGGTGTTTTAATGTGCGTTTTGTACAACACAAGCTTTGCACCAACAGCAATTACTCAGCATCTTAAGGAACTACAAAATTATGTGGGGTTTGCAGCGCTCTTCAAACCGCAAGCAGAAAGTTTTCTATAGTTCGGCCTCATTTCCTCTACCAGAACTCCCAGCCCTGCATTTCTAAGCAGGGAAGGTCAAACCAGCAGCCTGAGTAACCAAGTTCGTTCAGCAATAACACAGAGGCCAAGTACTCCGGGGGCTGCTTCCACACACGAGCTAAAGCTCAGAAGTTACTCATTAAGGAAATGTAAAAGAATAATGAAAACGATGTTGCCTCCGTCGGCTGCAATCCCCAGACGGGAGCCGCTCCCCGCCAGGCGGCCCAGGAACTGCGAGGGAGGCAGGAGACCGCACCTACCGGGGTGCT
>NW_010430035.1:9424-10255 GCF_000710305.1 Buceros rhinoceros silvestris
CCCCCCGGGGGGGAGCGCCTCCCCGCCAGCCGGCCCAGGAACTGCGAGAGAGGCAGCAGACGGCTCTGCCCGTGCTGCTCTCCGGCCGCTTCAAACCCAGCCTGCACAAAGGGTCTGTGCCGAGCTGGGGCGGGGAAGAGGAAGAGGAGGATGCGCTCAGTGAAAGCTAACTCCAGCGAAACTGGAGTTAGGGGCAGTAACTCTGACCTTCAGCTATCAACACCTTTGACTCTGTGTTTTTACACTGCAGAACGGGTACGTGCACCTGAAGAGCACAGGGTCTGGGTACAGCTCGGGACAGAGATGGCCTATTCAGCCCCTAACCGTCCTGTATGAGCAGAGCAGCAGACATGGAACAGATGGAACAGAGCGCTTCCCAAGCGCTCCTCCAACATCATGGCTGTGCAGCTGAAGACTTCCAGTCTACTGCTGCTTTCCAGAATTCTGCTGATCTACTACCCTGCTTCTCAGGACAGAGCTCCCCTCTCAGGGGACCTAAGACACACCCCGTGGCTCCCAAGAAGGGACCTAAGACAGAGGAGACTTGAGTAACCTCTCCCAGCCCTCCACAGAAACCTAGTTCCCAGTTCACCGACGGCACGCTGCTAGAGCCTGGTGGTTCCCAGCCCCCCGGCCCAAGATCAGGTCTTCGGCACGTACCTGAAGGTGGTGCTGGTGAACAGAATCTGTTTGTGGACCCAACAGCAGAGATCCCATCTCCAGTAGCCTGCGGAGGTGTGAGAGCCCTCGTGGCGGTCAGAGGGGAGCCCACCGATCGCAGGTCTGCCGTCAGCGGCGGGGCTCTTTTGGGTTTGCCCATTTTTTTTTTTC
>NW_010430035.1:10343-19772 GCF_000710305.1 Buceros rhinoceros silvestris
GCGGTCCTATCTGTGTCTGCACATTCTTCTTTTGCAAAGTGCTGGTGGTCTCCAGGCTGGCACAGGAGCTCGATATGGATGTAGGAACACTCGTGACCGGCACAGAACCCCTCTGCGCACAAGAAACAGGTCCTGCTGCATTCTCCGTTTTGACAATGGTTCCGATGGTGTGATTCAGAAGTCCGCAAGTCGCTGGGGGTGTGAGGGGCCGAGGCCACGTTTGCCGATGAGACAGAACAGGTATTGTGTTACCTGACCCAATCAGCCTCTGCGAGTCAGTCAACGGTGCTGAAGGTTCGGACGAAACACCGTAGAAATGAGGACCGTTCACTTTAATGTCAGAGGCTGTCGGCCCATTGGAAGTCCCGCAAGAAGACACCTTCTTGGATTTATCTGTACAAGAGCTGCAGTTGACATCTTCCTGTGACAAAGTCTGCTGGGATTGCGAGGAGCTCAAGGAATTCTGGGTGGTAATCCCTGAGGTGCAGGATGACATGGAATAGAGGGAAGGTGTGGGTGCCTTGTCAGCTGCCTGGTAAGGGTTGGCGAGTGAGCTGTCTGCCACAATAACAGGCTTAATATCAGCCTTCTCTGTTTGCTCAGAGTCCCAAAGCGAAGTCATCTGCTTAGCAGATAAATGTTTCAATATGCTGCACTGGAGCGCAACAACACTACAGAGCCACTGCGAGGAAGAGAGAAGTGCACGTTAGCTCCGCGGGCAGGCTGAGCTCCAGACCCCACCATCATTCCTCCGTCCCCCCAGCCCGAGGAAACACGGCTGCCTCCTGTGCTGCTGGACTGTCAGATGCAGCCTGGAACCGCAGCACCTGCTCCGATCTCATCTAGGATCTGCAGAAAACTTTGTCCAGAGGTACGAAAGCACAACTAAAATTACGTACTGTTTGTATCTGTGCCGGGACAGGACACGGAGGATCGAGATTAAAGGAGGGAGAAGGCAGCAGGCACTTCCTCACCCTCAAACTCCTTCTCCTCTTCACCTGCCAAGTGTCAGAACTCTTCAGCTAGTTACAAACACCTCTCTCACTGACAGGGGCTTCTGTCCAAACACAACTCTCCGACTTACTCTGTAGCGCGCTGGAAAGCAACACTGCTCTACCTCACGCTACAAGGGTCACCTGTCAGGTGACCAGGTCTCCACCGGGGGTGGAGAGCATCTTTCCTTTTACACAAGGGAGAGGAAAACCCGAAGGGTTATTCCAAGTTTTCAGGTCCATGGTGAACGTGCCCCTGCCACACAGAAGAATCCCACCTGAGCTCAGAGGACTCAACCACACCACTGACTGCAAAGCAACGCGCCTTCGCATTGTGAAGCCGGCAAAAAGTTTCAAACGAGTTAAGCTTGACTTTGATTTAAAAGTCCAGTTTTATCAGCAATAAAAAGCAGCCAGAAACGTGGCATTTAACATACAAATAAACGTGTCGGAAGGCAGCCTTACATAAGCAGAGCAGACAGAATTTCCTCTCAGCCAGGAAATAAAAGTGACATCTAGGCAGAAAGCCCTCAACTCCCCTCTTAAGGCCCAAAGACTATTTCACCGTTTCCCTGAAGTGTCAAACAAGGAGTTTTACATTTCACCTGGAAAGCCAAAATGAAGTTTTAACGGGCAAGGGTGTCAGAGACAAGACAAGCTATCACCTTCGGCCATCGTTTTGAGAGCCGTTTCCCAGACAACTGCTCTGATCACGACTGAAATGGAAGAGGCTCTTTGTACCACAGACACAGAGTCCAAGCGCTTGACTTCATTTACCTCCTGTTGTTCTGTCTGGCTGGCTAAGTGCTCAGTGTTCAGAAGGTGCTTCTGCACGGGTTCCTCAGGGATCCCGTTACAGATCAGCTCGCCATCTCGAATCGCTGCAGGCGCAAGTAACGGGGGTGGAAGGCGGTACTGGGACTTTATAGCATCAGGAACCTACATTGCAGAGAAAGAAGATCACACATGAGAACAATTACTCCAGAATGACTAGTTCAAGCGTCTGAGCAGCACTACGCTTCGTGTTTGCTGCTTTCTGACCCAAAGGAACCCTGCAGACAACACACCAGAATTTTCAGGGACTGAGTATTTAATATCAATATAGGCCAAAATTAATGTTTTGTTCCCTTAGGTCAGGCATGACTTCAGCTCAACATGGTGGCTACACTGTAAGAGAAGTCATGTAAAAGTAAGGCCAAGAAAGAAGGGGAACCTGTGTGGCATCTTCCAGGCCCTGTGGCAGGGAATACTCGGTTTGACCCACCACACGCAGCAGCCCCCATCCTGACTGTAGGGCCACCTTCAAGAGGGTTTGTGGTGTTCCTTCTAGGCTTGTGCTAGATGTAAAGGCTTCCATGTAACAGCCGAGCCTTATGGTTGACAGAAAAAGAGCTGTTTAAATCCTACACGTAGCGAAGATTAACTGCTGACTTCCAGACCTCTCCCCAGCGTGTTCATCCAGACCCCACCCTCTTCCTCCTGCCCCAGAAGCTGTCCCTGCAGGGCATGCTGGTTTCCCTTCCAACCTAGAACACCGACACCTACTCACTCACACATACCTTCAAACCTTTTCTCTTTACCGACTGAAGAACTCTGCGATTTGGAGGATGTTTCTTATGGATTCGGTTTAAGAAATCCACTTTGACAACGTGCTGAGATATGGTGTCCTGGAACCGGTCAAATACTCGGCACCGATTACTCAGGGTCAAGTTCTTCTGGTTCAGCTGGGTGATCAGATAATGCCACAGGAGTTAGGATCTGCGGGTCACTCTACTGTACCCCAAGACTTTCATCATGCCTCGTAGCACTGGCAGTACAGCATCAGCTTAGCTTTAGACTATTTGTTTCCTGCAGCACTAACCATTTCTGTTAAAGGGCACATGGCTGGACATGAATACAAAAGCATTTAGAGACTTACTAAGCAGCGTCAGCGCTCTCAGAAGCGGCTTGTCTGGGCCCGAGCCCTTTGTGTCAGCCCCCTGTTCCCCCAGTATTTAGTCTCAAGCACACTGCTTTTCCACACGTGAGAACTCCCTCTTGGAATGAAGGGGTTTGGGTTAAGGATGTAAAGAATCGCTTCACCTATTTGTAGCACTGTGCTGCTTTGTACCGCAGTTCTGGAAGCTCATCTAGATCTTAAGGAGTCCAGTCATGACAACTAGACCAGCTGTCCGTGAGCCGCAGTCTGAGCTGTCAGCTTCAGCTACAGGAGGGAGTTCCCCCAGCTTTACAGGTTATTGCAGAGAGCAGCACCATATTCCTTTGGAGAGCGCGTTGCTCGCAGCAGGAGCTTTACAAGTGTTATGGAGAGCTCAGAAGCTGTTTTACATTTGTTGTACTTTGTCCTCTAATGGACCTGCCAGGTTCCACTCCAGCATCCGGTTACCACACTGCAATCACAGCCCTGCTTACCACCACGTGTTCTATGTGATTGGGGCACATCCATCTACCCAGGGGCATGGCAGTGAGCGGCGGCTCCAGACAATCCATGTGGAACAGGAGTGGGCAATAATCACACTGAATGAGAGGTGCCACTCTGCAGCTCCTGCAAAGAGAGGGACAGACCTTACTTCCCTCACAGAACATAAACCAAACGCACAGACAAACGTGGCTAACCACTTCAGCTTTTCTTCCCCAGCAACTCCCCTACGGTATGTTACTTGCATCTAAAATTTGGCTTCAGATTTGTAACTTTATCTATATGGACCTTCTGCAAGACCCACTCGAGGCAAAAGGACTTGCCCACGCACATGAGGGTTTCTCGGTGCGGAACAGGTCCTTTGGCAGGAAGGGGCGCCACGCTTGGAAAGCTGTAAGCACCAGTCAGGTTCACAAAAGCCACTTTTCAAGTTGACCTTGGCTGTTCTGAGCAGCTTCGTTCAGAGCCACATTCAGAGATCAAAAGGAAATCTCAGATTTAGGTTATCACAATTTTCCTCAGATGAACCGTGTGAAGCTGGGACATTTCCATCAACAAGGTGTTCTCAGAACAAGTCTCAGACTCCAGAAAGCGACTGCATCTGATTCCCAGGCTTTAATGACGTCTTTGCCCTATGACAAAGTCATCAGCTGTTCTCCACAAAAGCCCACCCGAGTCTCCAGCCCACTTCCAGAACTCTGACTGTACTCCTGAAACCAAGTTTTTTGTTTTCACTGGCATTAGGAATTGGGATTTATCTGTGCACTTTTTTTATGTGGTTATAAAGAACAGCAGCATTTTGTACTGTCTTCAGTTTTACTATTTTCCATGGGCTTGTATTGTTCTCAGTAGATTTCTATTTCCTAAAGGTCACCTCCTTGCATACTTCCTTCAGGAACCATCAACAAACATCTCTCTTTTCTAAACCACCATCACTTTAGAGTTTTTCTTGGTAGAAAACCACCAAAGACCAGCGGCTCACTCTCCTCAGGCTACGTTTCAAAGCCCTCTGCAGCCACGCAGGGCTGCAGAAGCCACGCCTACGCCTGCCATGGTTAAACATCTGTTATTTAGCAAAGATGATTATTCCCCCATTTGTTTAGAGGATTGTAAGCAAGTTATGATGATGAATGGGAAAGGAAATAGGTCATCTACTTTTTTTTCAGGAAGAACTTTGCTCCTGCAAAGGGCGCAGCTACAGTGAACGCCTTCCCTGGAAGAGACAAGTACCTGTTGCATGTGAAGCAGACTTTCACCGGCAAGGGAACCAACCCATTGTGGTCTAACTCGTGTTGTGCTTTCTTGACATTCTTTCCCGTGGTTTCTTCCTTTCTCCTCCTCTTACTAGTACCTGAAAGCACAATTTAAAAGGCTTTGGGTTACCTGCATGGCAGAGCTTTGCTTTCTGCTAGATACACCTGGTCATCTCAGGCAGAGGCAAACAGAAAAGGCAAAAAGAACTGCTTAAGGAACCCCTGTCCACCACCAAATCTGGCCTTCAGTGACAGGGACTGTCCTTAAAGGCAGGTGTATTTTATACTTAATCGTTTCGGTGACATCCTATACATAAAGTCACTACTTTGTTACCAGACTATCATGTCATAAATCAAAATCAAGCATTTTGACAATGGCTTTTTTTCATCAGACTGATGATCTAGACTAAGGTGACAACAGTAAGCGCTATCCCAAGTGCTGATCGAGGTGTAGCATGTAGCAGCAGTGTCCCCACAGCTTGCATCTGAAAGAGGCCACCTGCTGTCAGACAGCTAGAGGAGGACCAGAGGTATGCTGGCGAGAATCCCTGGAGCCACAACTACCAAGGAGCCAACACGGCAAAGAGGCGAGATGGCAGCGGGATGCAACTGCTGCCTCCTTCACCCACACCAGACAAGCCATCGCTCACCTGGAAGTGCTGTGGTGCAGGTCAGTTCATTCGGCAACTGGAACTGCGTTGGGTTCCTTTCCATGGCAGCAGCAATAAGAAGCTCAAAGGGTCGCTTCAGCTGGGGCTGCCCACAGTCCATTTCTGCAATGGCAGAGTCATCATCCACGTCAATTATGTCCTCATCGACATCATTCTGCTCTGAGTTGGGGGTCTCGGTGCTGGCATTGGATGTGGGGGTGCCAGGCCGGCTTGCTCTCCTTTCCAAGATCCTGGCATGCGCATTAGCCCTGATGCTGCTGCTAGACCTGTCCAACAGGTCCGCGTCACTGGTGGGGGAGGTGGTCCTTTTCCCAGATTTGTCCACCAATCCATTTACCTGCCCCAGCTCTTTCTTCTGTTCTCGCTTCTGCACGACATGAATAGGCAGGCTTATCATGGAGGCCACAAAGACATCAACCTTCACAAATATGCAATCGAAGACAAACAGCATCTCAAAAGGCTTGAGCCACTTACTAGAACTTCCCCTGTGAAGTCATTAAAGCCTTAACCTAGCAAAAACGATTTGATTGTAGCTAAGGCACAGGTGACAAAACAGCTGAAGGGAACGAAGCACAGGGAAAAATGAGAGACATCAACATGTCTCTCTGCTTGCAGCCGTATTTGAGCCCAGACCAGGACAACGCTTCACAGCATCTAGGCCTAAATACTCGAGAAATCAGCCAACTCTGTTTACTCTGCTAGCCAACACTAGACGCTCTGCGGCAGACCGTTCATTGTCGATGCAGTCCCTGAACCCCGGCACCACATCCAAACCCGTTATGGAACGAGAAGGTCAGCTTGAGAATGCAAACAGAACACAAACAACGCTCTGCTGTCTCGTGATGAGAGGCATCCTGAACAAGGTGGGTAGGGAGAACTGCAGCAGAGGAAAATAACACCTCGCAGTTGCCGTGAGATCCGTGGTGTAACAGGAGGGGACACTGCGTGGCCTAGTATGGGCACCTGTGCACTGCTCCAGTGCCTCACAGCATCACCAGTACGGATGAACCATCCGACTCCATCACTAAAACGGGCTGTAAAAGGAGCAAAGTGTTATCAGGCAATTTTTAGTATAGAAAAGTTGGGGATTCTTTTTCTTTTTTCTCTCGCTCCCTTTTAAACTTTATTTTATTATTATTTTTTCACTTGGCGACCTTCATTTTTACTGTTGGCAGATGGCTGAACAGTACCCTGGAAACAAGGCAATCGCTTCGGGAACAAAAGGCTGAGCACACAGTTCTCTTCCAATCTGTTTTGGGTGTCACTTCAAGGGAACAGTTGCTAGATAGTTGGGTGCAGATCCTAAACCCTCTGCTACGCAGTCTTATGCAGCCACAGCAATAAGATGTTTACATTGTGCAAGACAGCTTCCTGGAGAAAGAGCATCAAGGGAAAAAAAAAAGACAAGCCACAATCTTGCCCAATCATCTCCTCCCCATCCTGTGCAACAGCCCAAGAAATCATAACTCACTGTGATTTCACCCTCTGCTGATGTGCGACTGCCGTGAAACCACACTTTCTACAGAACACACAGTGACCAGAATCACAGCCCTGATAGCAAAGCTGCAGTGACTGACTCCTGTTTCGCCTGCAGACAGCTCACCTCCTCGAGCACGGGAGCCAGCCCCGCTCCCACTGTGCCTGAGCTTTCCCTCCTTTCCAGAGGCCGGGGGAAGGAAAACAGTTTAAAAGGCACAGCTTGACAAGAACGTGTCAGGCACTTCAGGTTTGGTTCCTCGCAGCGAGGTGAAAAACCCCGGGAAGGTCTCACCAAGACCCCTTAGTTCTCCTTACGCCTGTTCCTAACAAAGCTCTTTGCAGCCGCGAGCATGAGGAGTGGCTCTGGTGGTATGAACGTACACAACATGGGGAGCGGAAGCTGTGGAAGACAGGGTTCCCCTTCCCAACGGACAGTCAGAAGGGAAGGGGTCGTGTCTGTTAGGAGAGGCTTTACCTTGCGGCGCACAGTGCAGCGGTGACACATCCACTCCCCCGGCGGCAGCATCTCCTCGCTGAGCGGAGGGTTGCTACAAGAGAAACACAAAGCAAGGCTTTTCAGTTCTTTCTGGAACAGGCACATGCAGCCCACGTCAGGGCAGCTCTGCAGGTGCTGCTCCCGGGCACTTCCTCCTTTTCTCTACAGTTTCTCCCCAGTGTCGCTGCCCCACACATCCACTCAGCCAGACGTCCCTGGGCTGCTAGTCTTCCACGACAGCCCTCTCACCTCCACGGTGCAGCCTGCTCCACGGTCTCAGAACTGAACCACAAAAATAAACAGAAGATTCACTTGTGTGCAGCGCAGATCCCTCCCCCCGACACCAAGGCTTCCCTAAATAATGTGATTACTCCACAGAAGATCACTGGTTCCTGTGCAGCAAGCGCAGTCCTCCACCCAGGCAGTTTCACCCCTTGAACGTGCAGCACGAGTCCAACAGAACGAGCTGCCACGAAGCCTACCCACTGCTTCCTGCGTACTCCATCTCTGGGCACCCTTCGGAATGGTGGGAGCCACGTTCTATCTTAAGACAACCCAAATACTCTTGAAAGTGTCACCATATACAGCTTGCCTGGGCTACAAAGTGCAAGATACATCCTACTCACATGGATCTGCACTCACTATCACATCGAAACGGCATTCTCATTTTGATGCTAGAAATAAACCAAAGCAAATTAGAGGAAGGCACACTATTTTGAGAAATACTTTTCCTCAGTTAAAGGCAGAGCAGCATATGTTAGAGGATACCCTTTCCTTACAGATCCTACTACTACCTCAAGGACTTTCCAACACCTTTTTATCATTAAGATTTGTTATTGCAGGAAACTGCTGACTGTTGCAAGAAAAGTGTACATGCTGTCAGAAAAACAGACAGTTACCGTGCAGCGTGGCTTTAAAATGGGCCTTTAAGAGTTCTGCCTAGCAATGCTGGAGAGAGCTGCAGAGCAAGCCTTGCGCTGAACACTCAGCCAGACACACTGTCGCAGGACCCGAAAGCTCCATTTCCCACTGACTGGGAAATGGGTTACCAGGGATCCAGCTGGGACCGTCTGGGTAACGAGGTGATCAACCAGCAGCAGGGCTGCACTAGCAAGGAGCTCACAAAACCAGCCCAAGAAGCTACGTGAGCACGGGGCAGCCTGTGGGTCCCTTCAGGAGTCTCTACACTGTTTATCGCACCTACAGACAAATACCAAACCAAATCCCAGAGGCGCTCTAAGCAGCTGATAGAGAGGTTAGGATGTTGTTTGTTGGCCATTTGCATCAAAGGGAGAGGCAGTCTTCCTCGAGAATCCTGCTCCTAGCAGAGGGAAATGGCACAGGATCCCAGCCCTGGCTCCCGCGCCCGAGCTGTAAAAACAAACGCGCTTCCTTTGTTTAAACAGAGTCCCGGCGAGCCTTGCCCCACGCGCGCCAGCAGAAAGCCCCCGCAGGTACCGCAGCCGTGCGGGGCCACTCGCGGTCCTGCAGCACCAGCCCTGGGAGACGGCAGGAAGAACACAGCAAGAACCAAACTGGTACTAACCTCAGCATTTCTGGTGTCGGGCTCCGGGGAATTCCGTGGAGCCAACACATCTGGCAGCCATTTTGAGGAGGAGCGCAGGGTTTCAGAGGCCTCCGTGTTCCAGGCACTCCAGAAACGCAGTGCTCTGCATATACGCACAAACATACCTGCAGCTTATGTTTCTCATTTCCTGGAGGACTTGGATGAACAAGAGATCAGGCTCTAGATGAGAGCACCAAAGCCTCAACTACTGGCTGCTTTACATGAAACCTCAAATGTTCAGCTGCAGCAGTAACTTCCCCCTGCCCCGAACTCATCTTCTGCTAGGAGAAGCAGGGAAGAGGGTGGAAGGAGGAGGGTAACAAGTGAGCCCCGTGCTCTTGCTGCAGCGTAAATCCATTCCCAATCCTAAGGCAGATCCTGCGACACTCGGGTGTTACTCCTGCTAGAAACTGAGCTCTTAGATCTGCAGCTACTGTGAGCCCAGATTCATCTGTCCCGTCCCCCCCTCTCCTCTCCCAGCACCCCAGGGGAAAAAAACCCACAGACTTCGATTCGTTTGTAGTGAGTTTTAGCCCTCTGAAGCTACCGCCG
>NW_010430035.1:19890-28017 GCF_000710305.1 Buceros rhinoceros silvestris
CGCCGAGCGTGCCGGAACCGCTGGATACACGTCTGCCCCATTCCAATGCACGCACGGCGTGCCAGGGACCCATGCGCTGCCAGATGCCTCCGGTTATTTGTTTTAACTGCTACCTCAATCTTACGCGTTTTACAATTAAACAATTAATACCACGGTGAATAAGAGAGAAGCCTAGAAGAGTTAGAACAGGTTTTGTCTTAAGGGTGTATGTTATTGTTCCACTTATTATGTTGGAACGATCTGCTCAGGAGCCATGAGATCCTGCACACACGCCACGCTTAAATCACAGCTCGGAGAAGCCGTGTAATGAAGGCTGCTACCCGAAGGCCTGCGGAAGGAGGGGGAAAGATTAGTTTCAGACCAGCAGCAAGGTTTTAGCTCTCAGTCCAGCCTCCCGAGGTTTTTTTTCTTTTCTGCTCACTGTCAGGGCCTAACTGCTATGGCAAGTGTATTAAAAGACTGATTCTGCTTCTCCTGGTTAATGAACTGTTCATCAAGGCAGCTCGCCGCACTAACAAAGACTGATGAATGCTGTTCCTGCACCGCCGGCCTCGCTCTGCAAGCAGAGAGCATTTCCTGGGTCTCCGCATAAAGCCAGGGAAGCGCTAAAGAATGCTGCTTTAATTAACTCGTTATGACCACATTCTTCAACCTTTTAACGTAAGCATAAGAGAAACGGATTTTTAAATCTGAACAAGATACTTGATCTTCACAACCAAGGTAAGAATTAGCCCTTTGGCAGCAGCGCCGCAGCCGTTCTCTCCCCATCTTTCACAGGTTGATTAGCATGCAGCTCTCCCGCCACCCGCGCTTGCTGCCAACAGGACCTGGAACTGTACAGCACCAACTTTATCTTCCGTTACAACACATCGCCTTTCAGCCACACACCAATCCGTTGTGCTGCTCTGTGCAATTCCGCCGAACCTTCATTTCGGAAAGTCTCCCCCTTCTCCTCGCAGGCAGGAGCGGTGGCCAGCACTGTTTCACCTGGCCCGGATCGAATCTGCTCGGCAGAACGCGATTCTGAATTGAAGACAAAGACAGCTCTGAAAATCTGAGGCTGACTTTCGAAGTCAACATCTATACGAACACCTGGAAGACCAACTCACACAAAACCTCTGAAAATCACAGGAGATGTTTGACGCTGCCCATTCAAACGGCATTACACTGATACGACGTCACCTGCCACAACACCCGTCTCACCTGGCTCTTTCTGAAGTAGCATCTCCTGAAATTCCTACTGGATTTACATTGCCAGGACTTGCTCTTGCAAACTTCTGGACTACTCCTGTGGTCAGAACATTATGCAAAGCCTCCCTTAAATAAAGTTTAAATGGTTATGATGAAATAATAATAATAATAAAAAAAATATCTCCAAGAGTCATCCACATATCAGGAGTTTTTATCACGCAAACAATGGCGTGAAGCCACTAAGCTTTTCAATTTCACACTCTGGAGCTCTCACACTTCAGATGCCTGTTGTTAGTCTAAATCCCATAATTACTCTTCACTTTGCTGACCTCAATAAATAAGTAAACAAGCGCTTAAAGGAATGGCACCTTCTTCAGTGCAAACTGGGCCACAGCTCTCAAAGGAACCAGTTATGAGCGAACCTGAAGTTATTTACACACAACATTCCTGGTGCCCATCTCGCGCCAAAGGCACGTTGACAGCACCGAGAGTCTGCTCTGGACCCGCCGGGCCATCGCCAGCTCTCAGGCTGGGATAATGGTAGCAGGAAAACAAACCAGTGTCTGGTGAAGCTCTCAAGCAGCTTGTCTTTGATGTCAGTTGTTTTCAACAATTGGACTTAGCTTTTTCTTTTTTTTTTTTTAATGCGTGGAGAAAAATAGTAATCTTAAAAAAATCTGCACAAGAACATTTTTTCTTCTCAGAAATCTTCCCGTTAACTTACCGAGACTCAATGACAGGTCTCTCCTGAAGGACGCTGGTTGTGCTTGCCAGACAGAGAGAGGAAGAAGGCTTTTGGCTCTTCCTTTGTACTCCTATTTATCCCAAGGATGGACAGAGCTACAGCTGTTCTACCAGCTTCATAAAGAACATAAAGAGGCTGCCTACAGCAGGGCCTCAGCGGCAGCCGCAACGAAAACAAACCAGGAAACCAACCTCGCTGTCCGTGATCACAAGCGCCCCATTGAGAACCAAGAGAATGTTGCATCATTTGCACATTCAGTTCTTCGAAACAGTTTTTTCTGTACCCGAGTTACCTGCTTCTGCTCACAGCTGCTCCAAAACCCTGCAGGAGGAGGACACCTGGAACCAGCGCTTGGAGCCTCCACCTCACACATCATAAAACCACACAAAACAGGCCAACAGCTGCAGAGTGAGTCAAGTCCCTACCCAAGGCATCTCCTGGATCAAGGAGTTTACTGTTATCTGAAGACAGAAGTTCGGCTCCGGTACCTTTAAGATGGTTATCAGGAATTGTCACCTCTCTCCTCCCTTCCAGTAGCATCAGGATTATTCCCCAGCACAAACTTTGCAAGTGAAGGTCTTCAAGTTCTGCTCATTAACAAGGGTAAAATTGTGACACTCAGAAACACTCTTCCTGATGAAGCCAAGGATTTCTCGAGCACCAAGGCAGGAACCAAACCTCAGATAAGCCAGGCAGAATTTTTGTTCTTTCCAGACCTCTTTGCATGACCCAACCACATTAAAACTGTCAGTTTCAGGAACTTTCTGGTCTCAATTAGGCTCACATTTTTTATAAGTTACAACTAATTGAATCCAGTAGCGCAATTCACATGAACCACAGCGCATCAGCCACTACTCTTTCATCTGTGCAACTCCTCCTGAGGGAACCACTGGGAAAAAAGCTTGACAGCAGCCAGCAAAACTCTGCTCACATTTGAGGTGAAAGTCTTGAGCGTGCATCTAAAAGTTCTGAATTCGTAACACCCAGCAAGGAGACCTGGACATCTCTGGAGAGGTCAGCACATGATTATTTTGGCTGCCGCTATGCAAGGAAGGGATCCAGAATGACCAATTTACAGGTCACAAATCATCCCATCATCTGAACACTGCATCTGCCTAGCACGCATCTCTCCAACAGCACGGCCAGAGCGGGAGACAAGGGTTCAGCCACAGACGGAGAACAGAGCAGGACTAAGACACCCTTCTATGGCCAGATGGTGAGAAACAAGATGCATGCAAGGGAAAAATGAAGCGGCGCTAACGGACTCTGTCTGCATGCCACCACAAGAGCAGGAGAAGATTCGAACTCCTAAGAGCTGAAGCAGTGATATCACCAGGTATGCTAGATCCCAAAATTTCATTCACCCTGGGCTTATTTCCACTTTCTAAACCAGCCAGTGTTCCATACTGGAAGGGCAGGCCAATGTGCTGACCATGGTTCAAGTCTCTGGCAGCGGAACCACCACACTCCCAAGAACCAGGTTCTGTTTCTGTTGGTTATAAACAAGCCAAAGCACCAGTGTGGTGGGAATTGAGTATTTGTGAATTCTGAAGCCAGAGAAGTTATTCACCTGTATCCTTCCTCCAGCTGCTCCTGCTGGTCTCATCCTGGAAAGAGAGAGCTAGGTACCACCTCACAGACACACGTGTTATCTACCTGGGGACACCGGGGTGCCAGTCTCCTCCTAAGACTCGCGGAGAGTCAGTAAAGTTCCCTCCAATGTGATGAAGTAGAACTTTTTTGCCTCTGACCTAACAAGCAGGAGAGTCCAATAACTGGAAAAGCTGCGTGTAAACATGTGATGACCTGATGTAATTAGTTAGTTCTATTTACAGACAGAACCCGGCCCACAGGGACCATTCCCTGGACAACCCATTAGTTATTACCCTCATTAACAGCTGACAAAAAAAAATTAGAAGAAGCACTGTTTTAAGATATTTAATTTCCATATATATAAAAACCTCAGGTATGTATCTATGTAAATAAATATGCATTTAAAAAGTGCGTAATACCACTTGTACCACACTGAGGGGTTCTGAGTGCTTTTTAAAATGAAGGTGGTTGGTTATAAACTCTGCTACTTGGGACATACCTGCTAGGGAACCACCCAGCTTTGTATTTGTGAGCAGAAATCAACTTGTTGACTTTGAAAAATTTGGGTCAGACCCAGAAATTCAGGCGTTCTGCACACCCCGACTCCTGTTTCCTTCCCTGCATCGCTCATGCCTGTACTGCAGACAATAGTAACAATAGCCTGAATTCAACGTCCAGATTCATTACGAAGCGTTCAGATCTTTACACACATCGTGACACGCAGGGCAGCACCAGGAAAAGAAAGAGGGCTGAGGAACAACACAGCTCTAGTGAGAATCGCTTCATCCAATTTTGTCTTTAAAGAACAATAAATGAAGAGATGTCTCTGATGGGGGAAAAAAAAAATAATCAAAACACAGGTCTGAGAGGTTTCCGAGGAGTGAACATAATCAGCCCTCGCTGTACAGAACGCGTTCAAAGGAGACAGGGGTGAAAGGACAGAAGCAATAAGGTGGAAAAAAGAAAAGCAGCACATCAGAGGAGGATGAAGGACAGACTCATAAAAGCAAAAGTATGAATTTGTCTTCATGCAGGCACAAGTGAAGAGTAATCCTGACATCCGCACGCAGGCGAGGCTTTCCTGAGAGCTCTGGACAAGACGGGAGAGAGCAGCAACAAAAATATCCACCCAGAAAGCCGTAAAGTGGGGTGTACGTTCTTTTCTGCCTTTTCCAGATCACCGTCCTGTCCTGCTCCTGTTGCTATCTAGACAGAGATCACTGGGAAGTTCACACGATGCCCTGCCCAAAGTCAGAGGCTGCACACGGGCAGGTGTTTCACGCCAATTGCTGGCGCCTGCCAGAAATTCAACATGGGGTTTTCAGCTGCTAAATTGCATCCTCAGGCCACTGCTTTCTGCAGGGTTCAAAGTCAGTAATCTCCAGCTCCATCTAGTTCACTTCAAGTGGCTCGTGCAGGGCAGACGTCAGCAGAAGTAGGTTAGAGTTGGGTTCAGGAGCTCGATTTCCTCCAGCCGGCTGAGATGCTCTTTGCCTTTTGTGCTCAAGATCTGATACACCCTCTGGAAGAATGATCTATAGAATATCTTCTTCAGTTTTGGCTTTAGGAAGCCTTTACTCCCCACCCTAAAAAGGTATGTGATCGCATTACAGCTGGTGTCTGTCAGCCCCTGTATTACAGGGAAGGTACAGCACTATTTTTACCCAGCTGACGGTTACTGGCCACTGCAGCATTCCTTCGAGGAAGCTGGGCAGACGTCTAGCGAGCGGTGGAGGCAGCGTCAGTCGACGACTGTAAGAGGAACAAGCCAGCTGTGACAATCCGCCTGTGTCACAAAAATCACACAAGTTTAGCCAGTAACCTGACGTGGCAAGATGCTTTTTGCTTACGCTCACTTCTTTCCAATCCAGACTTCGCACCCTGTAACAAAGCCCTATTACGTTCTCAGACGCATCAGCGTTTCCACAAGGCCAAGCTCGCTTCCTGACTGGTTGAAAAACCCAAACCAACAGGTACATCCCTCTCACAGGTGGTTTATATCGCCACAAGCAGCACTCCCGAAATATTCGCACTCTGTAACACTTGCCCGGGGGAAGACACAGCTCTTTCCTGCTCTGGAAGGAACCGCTCACCGTCTTCACAGTGAACTCCTGATACTTGCAGGGCTATTTGAGGAGACTTGAGGATTAATAAGGGCTCTAGAGCACAGGAGAAACTCAACAACCAGACACGTACCAGTGAGTCAGTCTGGCAAGAAAAACAATTTAACATCCGCTCGTGTAGGTCAATAAACAGAAGAATTGATGTTAGTGCCTTTACCATGTAATAAAGCTGTTTCAGCATCGCTGCCACAACTGAAATCTTGAATTGACTCAGTCTGTCCTGCACAGGCAGGAGCCCTGCCCACCCTCTATGAGTTCTTCGCACCATCACAACTGCACCTACAACCAAGGTCCAAAAAGTCTGTTTCAGGGGTTGAAAACTCCCCGTCTGGTCCTGACTTTTCCTATAAAGACACAGTTGTGTCGCTGGGGGACAGCACAGCGCGGGAGACTCCCCATCCTGGCTGTCCTTCATACCCACCGTGAGCAGAGTATAGCCGGACACTGGACAGGCTAATCTTGACTGTTTCCCTTTACTGCCCCCATCGAGAGCACCGCTGAGAAATGGGGAGCACGGGGAGGATCCTGCCAGCACCGGACTGTGGCTAATAAACACAGCAGTCCTCCCCTTCCCAACGATAAGAGCCGCAGGCAGCTGTGCCAAATCTCCACAGCGCTGAGCTCCCATGTGATAAAGAGACACAGGGCATGCTATAATGAAGGGGAATATATTTACAAGATAGTGCCCAAGATCTCCATAACAAACAGTCATTAGCAGATTAGTATTATGAATCTAATCCAATTAAGAATTTCCTTTGCAAATGCCTGGAGGAACAGGAATTCCTGCAGGAACTTTCCCGTTTTGAAAGGCTCCCGTGAGTCACGCCTGCAGGTCTGACATACCAGCTCCAGCGCCACACCACAAAGGCCCGAACCCCACCTCGAAGCAAGCTGCTGCCTCCAACCCAAGTGGAGGAGTCAAGCCAAAACCAGACCCCACAGCAGCACGAGAAAAAGACTTCTCAGTTCCACAAGTCCCAGGCCACATAAAACTGACACTTTCCCAAGCCAAGGGGCAAAACAACTGAGAACTTTCCTTATTAACTCTCGTAGGGTGTCCCTTCAAACAGCTCCAGAGCAGGAGGGGTGTGTGACACAACGCTAGCCCACAGAGCGGCCACGGCCGAAGGCAAAGCCCAAGTTAAGCAGTTCAACATCCCAACCTTGACTCTGCCACAATCCCAATGCCTTGTTCCTACCACTCTACACCGATGTAGAGAGCAACGGCGATCACGGCTTGATCTGAGCGCCCAGTGCTTGCTTGCGCTGCAAAATCTGCTCATGCTCACTTTACCACAAGCAACACACACACACACACACGCAGGTGAGAATTGCAGTTTGCAAGTCCCAAGATCAGATCAGTTCAGCAAATTCTCACTGCAAACGGTTTTCTGATGCCCTAAGCTTACGCTGGTAGATTTAGGTTGACCTTATCTGCCTTTGAATTGAGAGATTTAGGACAAAACAAGGAGGGCGAAAGAGCTCATTGGTACAACTGTGCTGAACAGAACTGCCAAGACCGATCATGTTACCACATCTGCAGACACATGCGCAGTGACTCTCCGCACCGAGAAATCCAGCCAGCCCCACTGCTTCCTTCTGGGTTAGGATCGAGGCTACGCTGGGCCCAGCGCTACCGGAATACCAGAACTGGAGATACATTGAAAACCAGAGCTGCTGTGTCAAAAAAGGTATAACTTGATAAAATATTGTTTTAACAAGCTATGGGCTAGGCTAGATACAGTGAGACTAACTTTGGAACGGAACAGCTTACTCTGATGTTCAAAATGCAACTACATGAACATCAAAGTAGGATTTTGCTGGTCATTTAATGTAAAAAAACCCAAACAAACCAGAAAGCCCCAAAATAAAAACCTCCTGCAGTTAAAGCTACAAGATGTTTCTGCAGCTGCGAGAAGCTGCCAGTGAAACACCTCATTCAAGGTACTGAAACCCTGCTCCAAGTTGGCCTTCTGGACATCCTGCTCCTCCTCCAGCAGCAGCAGCCGCCACTTCAGACCATTCAAAGCCTCACCTGAACCCCCCGGGCAGCCAGAAATGCCCATTAAGTGGAGGATTAGCTGGGACAATAGGCTGAGGTCTTCCTCCCCTCACAGGAGTGGATCTTCCTGTGAAAAAGGCAAAGCTACACCAACTGCCAAGATAAGGCAGTGTGTTTTAGACCTGAGTAAGGTGGGGCAAGAGTTACTGATGTTCTACCAGTCAAACACAACTTTTTTCCATTCTTTGTGCACTGAACCAACGTGACTCACAGAAAATATGCAAAGCGCAGGCTAGTTTAGCCTGGTCTCCTCTTCGCAGCTCTGCTACTCCAGCCCTTCGACAAGAGCGTGTTGGCGCAGAGTGCCAAATCCGAGGGGAAACGGAGCTAAACGCTCCGAACACAAACACGGGGAGGCAGGCGCTGCAGGAAGCCTGATGGAGCTGGCGGCCCTGGTACAGCCGCAGCGCAGC
>NW_010430035.1:28126-30914 GCF_000710305.1 Buceros rhinoceros silvestris
AGCCGCAGCGCAGCTCTCCCAGCACAGACGCGGGGTGAGCCAGCAGCTCAGGGAGGCCTTTTTGCTGGGCAGCGCCACAAAACCGGTAGTGTCAGTTTACCGTAAGAACCGGCGGATGGTCACCTTTAGGCAACCGGGGTCACTCTGCCAGGCCAGCAGCACGCCAGCTAGGAGAGGGACCTGAACAGCGGCACTCAGTGAGGTCTGTCATTTCTGGGCTCCTCTAACCAGAAACTCAGGCAGTGAGACTTTAAAAAAAAGAAAAAAAACAAACACAAAACTGTTCTGTGTTAGTTCTCCCTCCTGTTGTTGCTCCCCTCCCCCAGCTTGTGCACTAAACTTTTCCTTGCCCAGGGATCTTCCTAATCCTTCAGGGGAGCCGTAAGGAGTTTGAAACAGCAGCCGCTTTGCAAACCGACTTCAACGCGCATCGAGTTTACCACGAGCTCAAGAAAAGACAGGGAATTCTAACAATCGCATAGCCGGGAGGAGGATATAAACGGCAGAGAAGAGAAGTAGCCCTGGAAAATTTGTTTTCCATCCCGTAAAGAAAGAGCGTATGCCGTTCCCGGGGGCCAGGGTTAAGGCAGAACAGCAGAATGATGCTGCACCATTAGCCAAAGCAGCAGCTTATGGGCAAAGAGCGTAACCAAAAGCAGGCTCCAGAGCCAAGAATCCTACGTTCTATTTTCAAAATTATTAAGGACAGAAAAAAAACCCCTCTCTGTAAATTCAAACCTGAAGACAGTCACCTGACTACAATATTAATCCAAGTATGTCGAAACCAAGCGTCTGGGAGGGATTTTATACTCTCCCGTCCCCCTCCCTGCACGCCGCTGTACCTGCAGCCTGGCTGGTGCGCGAACCCCCCGGTCCACGGACACTTACAGCACCTGCAGCAGCTTTACGCTGAACTCTCGACTCTGAGAGGGAGCTGTGAGAAGAGCTGACACCCTGGCAGATGAACTGGGCAGCCGCTTCCACCCACACTCGCTCGGGAAAGCAGTCGTTAGCGCAGAAGAGTCGTATCCACAAGACTTGCTATTTGCCATCAGAGACCTGTAACACCAGCAGCCTCTGAGCACACCAGGGCCTTTGGCCGAGTGCCCGCTGTTCTCGGTGGAAGACAACAGGCTCAGGTACTGAGCGGAAGTTAAGACAAACTGCTGAAGGCCGAGAACCATGCACTTACCCAGCGAAGGCAGCTCGCTCCCGACAGGTTTAAACAGCACGATTCAGAAGAGCTGCCTCTACCCGTGAAGAAACAAACCTCAGGAGCTGCTGAGCTGAGCTAACTCCTGGGTTTGTCTCCAGCCTACTGTGAGACTCAGGCTGATCACATCCTTGTCTTTCATTTTCGTTTAAAATACCGCCTCTCCTGGGCAGCTTTAATCAGCTGATTACAAATCCCAGACCGACTAAGAGCTGCTCTTATTTTTTATCATATTTTTTTTGCCACATTGACAATAAACGTTTGAAGAAGAGGTAAGCTGTCGATGCAAGGCAGCTGGGACACCCCAGCAGCACGTGTAAACTGCAGTTCAGTGACTTAAAACAAGCACTGCAGTACAGCAGCTACTCTTCAAATAAAAAAAAAAAAGGGAGGCAGAAAGGAAGTTGCGAGCGCTGCCCTGACACCTAAGTTTATATCCAGAACAGAAGTTTACTCTAAGCAAGGTGTGGGAGGTGAAGGGAAGAAAACACAAACCCAACACCTGAGCGTCCCTTTGAGACATCCTGGTTCACTGGAAGGTCTTCACCGAGGGACAGACAGAGCTCCACGAGCAGGGCAGCGGAACCGGGCCCAGGGCGGAGGCCTTGAGGTGAAGCCACTCCAGACTGCGCCACCACCTCCCGCAGCAGAGCCTCGGCTGCTGTCAGGATCAGATACCCCCGGAAAGGCCACAGTGAAGGGAGGAGGTGTCAGAGGTGCCCCCTCCACTGCGGTTCGGAAGGGTGACCAGTTAGCCAGAGACTGCGTTTTTTTGTAACTATAAGGCAGCTAACGCGAGTACAGCCAAAGCTTCACAAACGCCGGATTTACGCGACTGTTTTCCTCTCACTCACTACAAGAAACTTGCCAGTTTAAGCCAAGAAATTCAGCCATGCACAAAGCAGACTCATTTATGGGCAGGTTTAACTAGGATTCAGAGTTGACCAGGAAACTCTACAGCATTAGTCACGGCTCTTCCATCTCAGAATGCGAAGACTTAGCCATCGCTCCAGCCCAAGAGAGGGCTCAAGACGCGTTTGGCAGCATCTGAAAGCAAACACCAAGTTTTAAGCAACTATGCCCGAGAGAAGATAAAAAAAAATCCTTCAATTAAAGCCCATCAAGAAAGTTGGACAAAAAATAATAATTAGTGTCCTCCTAGTAAATACTAGAGGATGTGCAGCACCACCAGTAGCACTTCCTCAGGGCAGGAGAGATGATGTCATGGCTGCACGCTACAGCACTGTCAGGTTCGTCTGGCTACAGGCTGCTAACGGGACACTCCCTGCAGACCTGTGACCATGCAGCCCATTTTCCTGGTATCAGCAATCAGTCTAAGAAGTGTTTGAAAACCTGCCATTAGCATAGAAACCCGGTACAACCGCCCAGTGAAAGAAGGAAAAAAAACACACAACAAGGGAAAAAAAAGCAAAGAGGAGACAGCTGTAACAGGGTGGCAAACAAAGCTCCAAAGCATGAAAGAGAGAAAGGAATGCGGTTAAAAAATCTCCCCTAAGGAAGAATACTCTATACGCGGGAGCTCCAGCTGTTTGACTCGCCCCGCTCCCTCCTCCC
>NW_010430035.1:31017-31744 GCF_000710305.1 Buceros rhinoceros silvestris
CATTCCCCACTTGGGTTGCCTTAATTAAACCCCACCCGCCCGCCTCTGTCAACTGTCGGAGGGGAGATTCGGGTAAGGCTGCCTCGACATGCCTGGGCTCCCGACGCAGGAAGGAAAAAAACTTCAGGGCAGAAAGTTGAGGTGCCTTTGGCGGTTCGTTTTGTGCCGAGGAAGCTGCGAGGGAAGGTAGCGAGAGTCCTTCCCCGCTGCAGCCTCCACCGACTCGAGCTTTGCCACCGTCTCCACACGCACCCAGATTTGCATGCAGAAAGATCTGCCTTCATCAACAAAGCCACGCAGCTCCCAGCGAGAGGACCCGACTGCCCCCAGCTCACCGCGGTCCCTCCCCCGGATGAGACAAGCGGGGCCGAAGACCCAGGAAGAAGGAAAAAAGGAGGGAAAGCAATAAACCCGGCCAGTCTTAAAGTCTGGAGGCCTGGATTCCCACAGAGAAAGTATTTTCACGTTGGAGATCCTGGGGGAGCGCTGCGAGGGTTGGGAAGTCACATATGCAGCCAAAATGGCGCTGAGAATAAAAATATAATTTAAAGGAAGGTCGCCATGTTGTAAACAGTGAGGCAGGGAGGCTCAGAGACAGCAACCTCCATTATTCCCAGCAGCTGCAGCAGCACGGAAGCGCTGGGAACGTCAAGGCCTGCTCCGGAGACGCCACCGCCGCTTTCCCCGCTGCGGCCAGGACCCTCTGGAGCAACCCCCCCGAAGCAAC
>NW_010430035.1:31819-32268 GCF_000710305.1 Buceros rhinoceros silvestris
AGGACCCTCTGGAGAAACCCCCCCGCAGCAACCCACCCTTGGCGAGGGGTGAGGAGGGAAAGTTACCCACTGCGGGGCGGGGAGGAAGGCCGGGCAGTGGCAGCACCGTGGCAGCCAGGCCGCGCCGGCAGGGGACCCCCCACAGGCCGCGCAGGCATCAGCCTCGCTCCTCCTGGCGGCCTCTGCTCAGCACAAAAAGAAAGGAGGGTGGTGGACCCCCCTCGCACCCCCCAAAGCAAGCAGCACAGGAGGGTTTCACCTCGGATTACTCTCGAGGAGGTGGTCACGAGCGGGGTTTGCACTTCCTTTTTGTTTCTGACTGCTACGCCCGGCCCCGCGTCCACCTCGAACCTTACCAGCACTGGAGGTGGAAAGCGGCGGGGCAGTGATCGCAGCACAGCAGATCCCCTCCTTCCTTGCAGCTATCGCAGCTATCGTGGTTAGTGGCC
>NW_010430036.1:0-246 GCF_000710305.1 Buceros rhinoceros silvestris
TCTCTACCTGAGCAGCAATATCTTGCCATAAGGCAGCAGCCCAAAAGGGTTTACCTCTGTGTTGCCAGTTGCTCTGTAACCACCCCCGCAGGGTATTTCACAGCATCACAGAATCACACAGAGTCATATGGTTGGAAGAGACCTTTAAGATCGAGTCCAACCGTTCATGCTGCACTGCCAGGGTCCCTAAACCATGTCCTTCAGCACCACATCTACACATCTTTTAAACACCTCCAGGGATGGGGA
>NW_010430036.1:717-1226 GCF_000710305.1 Buceros rhinoceros silvestris
ATACAAGCCAGAGAGGAGGCCGTTGGCCTTCTTGGCCATCTGGGCACACTATAGATATTCAGTCGGCTGCCAACAAGCACCCTCAGATCCTTTTCTGCTGGGCGGCTTTCCAGCCTTCATAAACCCACGCTGACTGGGCCAACTGGTTGTCTTGTACATGCCGAGTGATGGCACTCAAGATGATCTGCTCCATGACTTTCCCTGACACCAAGGTCAGACTGACAGGGCTGTAGTTCCCTGGGTCCTCTTTCCGGCCCTTCTTGTAGATGGGCACCTATCCTCCAGTCAGTTGGTACCTCCCCTGTCAGCCAGGACTGTTGGTAAATCATGGAAAGTGGCTTGGTGAGCACTTCTGCCACTCCCTCAGAACCCTTGAGTGGATCTCATTTGGCCCCATAGACTTGTGCACATCTAATTGGTGCAGTAGTTCGTTTACTGTTCCCTCGTGGATTATGGAGCCTTGATTCTGTTCCCCTCCGCCTTCTGGTTTAAGAGGCTGAGCATTCACT
>NW_010430037.1:0-29093 GCF_000710305.1 Buceros rhinoceros silvestris
AGCCCCGTGGCGAGCGTTGCTGAGGAGCACAGGGTCTCTGGGGGCAGAACTGGAGAACACCGGTGGGGGAGCACCCAGGGTCGGTGTAGGGTTGGGCTTCCGTGAGGAGGAAGAGGTCCACGGGGGAGCTGAGCTTCCCAAGTGTGTGTGCTGGGAAGAATGGGAGTAGAGGGGTACTCTCAGTGAGAGTATTACTGGGGAGCAGTAGGAGGAAAGGTGTGACTGAGGGTAATGCTGCTGGCTGTGCTGGCGAAGAAGCTGGGGGTGGTGATGAGGGGATAGTGCCAAAGGGGCAACTGTAATGCTAGGGAACACACAGAGGTGATGGTGGGAAAAATGGTGCCTGAAGCTTTGTTAGTGTTTATCATTAAAGTGAGGTTCCTTGGTGTATCTGGAAGGCATATCTGTAAAGAGTGGGGTTTACAAGGAGTGGCTGGCATACATAGAATGGGCTGGTAGGTTCAAGGAGAACTGCAAACTGAGGAGAAAAAAGATGTAGGTAGCTCTTTTCGGGAATGAGCTGTGCTCTGGAGTTAGATCTCTTGTGCTCTTGCTTGTCTCAGTTGACCAGTGGATGAGAAAGCATCATTTTCCCACTGGCTACGACGTCCCAACCCACCTTGATTTTGCAAGAGTGGATGTCTGACCACCCTGTAGGCATGGCTCACTTGAGAGAATTTGCCAGCCAGGTAAGTGGCAATTAAAAATTTGCACAGGTCTCAGCTTACTCTTGTTAGCTGATTGATTTGTGTCCTATCCTGTGGTGGTTGTTGGACTGACAGTGTTATGTTGCCAGCCCTATAGAAAGGGAATTCTTTGGCCAGTATGGTGCCTTTCTCTGAGATTAACTTTGCTCTTCTTGGGAGACAGGAATCATTGTCACTCTGAGTATTTTGGGGAGAGGAAGTCTAGAAATGGGAACAGAAAAGCTGTGTGTGTAGACTGTGCCAGACACACCTTACCGAAGTGTTCATAACACTAGCCTGAGAAGAATGATGCTTGTAACCTTTATGCGTAAGAAGTAGTAATATTTGATACTGAACGTCTAACTCTTCTGAGAAAGATAGCAGCCTCGGTGGATGTGATTAAATCATGTTGTGATGACATTTTAATAAGAGGACTGTGGAAGGATGATATCCTGACTTGGGACTAAAGAATACACAGCCCAGAGGGAAGACTTTGGGCTGGTTCAAAGGGTGTTTGCTTCTGTTCCAAATATGCAGCTTATCTTTCCAGGTGGTAGCTTTGAAATGAGGTTAGATATTTACCCTTTGTCTCCTTTCAGAGGCTGTGAATGTCATGTGCTCTGCAGCTTGAGGTGGCAGAGCTGCCAAACCCATTCTTTCCCCATGAAGCAACTTGTGTTACTGCCAGGCTTGTCTCAAAACACGCTGCAATTCTTAATTCCTGATGTCTGCAGTAAGTTGCTCTGTTTTAAAATATGGCATCATCAGTTGTGATGGTGAACACCCCTATACCTGTCGTGACAGAACATCCTTCTTTCCTATTCTGTGAGATCAGATACTGGACGGCAGAAGTGGAGGACATTGTCCTAGGAGATTGTCTTCATTGCTGTCATACGTTTTCCCTTCCCTTCCTGCACATACAACCAAGATAGTGCTTTGTGTGCTCTCCCCACGAAGCCTATTAGTGCCTGACTGAGCCATCTCCAGTGTCTGAGTCCTCTCGATGGGGAGAAATAGCATGAGGCTTTTTGATCCAGAACTGCTGTGTAATTGACGTTCAGTCAAGCCAAAAGGTATGATGACGTGATCGTCCCTTAAAGGCTTTATGCATTGCAGTAGAACAAGGAGCAGCAGCTTGGTCAGCTAGCTCTTCATACTCTGGCCTGGAGCTATTTTGCAGCCCTAGTGGATTCTGTGAATATGGAAGAAAATGGAAAGATCCCAAGTTGGTGAGCAGTTGCAAAGTTGACAGGTGCTAATAAGCGTCTTTGGATTATCTATGCTTTTTTATGCAGGCATAAAGCATTTCATCTGAATTTCATTACTTTCTACCAGTGAAGTTTTTCAGGTGTGTTTGTCATTGTGCAGTTCCAGGACATGGATTTGCAGCCAAGGTGATTTTCTGACAACAAGATTGGCACTGAGACTAATTTGTATTTAGAAAAGGGACAGCTTGTGCTTGTTACACTCCTCATTGCAGTGCTCTGCAAGCACAAATTTATTGGGGTAGGAGAGAGTCAGGCTACTCAGAATGTGTTCTTCTGCTCCCCTGCTCTCCCTGCTCGAACCCCCTGAGTGTGGCAGTGTGCTTCTTCTCTGACAGAGTGGTACACTTGCATGGCTCTCTGTTCCTGGCATAACTACGTTTGTTCTGCTGTCTAGTGAGGGCCAAGGCTTGTATGCCCATTGATCTGAACATTTGCCCATTGGCATTGCGATACCATGTGGCAACTCAAACAGGAACTTTTTTAATGGACAAGAGCTTTGGGGCAGATGTCCTGCAGACTAGTATAATTTTACCTAGTTTGGCATGGGAATTCAAGATTGCTTCCATGGAAAACCATCTGGCAATGTCTTCTGTGGTGTCCACAATAGTAGTTCACAGAGAGTTCCACTAGGCAGACACTGACCTGCTTGAGTCGGGGATGGGCTTGTTTCCTCCTCCCTGTTTACAGGAAGTGAAGAAATTTATTGGCAGACTCTGGTCTTGCTGCAGTGGCCCAAGAGACTGTAACCATGGCTGGAATGACTTTCTACCACTTTGAATCATGCTTGCTTACTGGGTTCTGGGTCTTGTATGACTTGTGTGATTTTGGTAGCTGTGTCAGGGATATGCCATTCCAGGCTGAGGAGGGGAGCAGTAACTTAGACCTTGCCATTTATTTTCTCATGACAAAATTACTTGCATAGGAGAAGAGGAAGGATTTCTTGTAGGGTTGCTTTCCAGCAGGATTCATGTGCATAGTGTTTTCTTTACCATCTGAGCCAGGTGGTTCTAGGAGATGATCCTCTCCCTTCTCCCTGATGTGTGAGTTTCTGATGTGGTGAGTGGCATTTTTATGATGTAGTAGGTGACTGTGCAAGGTAATGTCTGGGCCACCTTGCTGCCCCTTTCTGTAAGTTGGTCACGAGGTGGAAACTGCACCTGGCCTCTTGTGAGCCTGGACAAGTCAGACTGTTCTCCCTGTGCTGCAGTCATCATTCTCATGGTGTCTCCTGGCATTTCTCAAGCTCAAATCCTCTTCCTTTCCCTGCCTCAGTCTCTCCAGTCCCTGTTCTGTATATCCAGTTCCTTTCTTCTCTGTATATCCCCTTCAGTCTGGTTCTAGTGCATTTGTTCAAAGTACAGCCTGTTTGAGTGTTGCCATGGATGCATAAGTATATTGGGTTGTCCCTCTGTGCCTTGGACTGTAATGCACATGGAAATGTTGTTGAGTGAGCTATCTGTAAAGCTCACTCTGGGCCTGGCTTATTCCATGTAGTGATGAGCTGGGCACAGAAAGCAAACAACTTGTAAGGACTGGCTGGCTTAATCATTAAGCAGCACCTAGGGATGCTCAGTGATGCCTGCTGCTATAGTATGATGTCAGATGGAAAACTGCAGCTGCCCTGTTCTCAGATAAGATCTCTGCCAGCTCAAGGCCCTTGCAAGGGAGCAGTCTCTCTGGGTGAGGTGTTGGAGGTGAGAATTCTGGGTGTGGAAAACACACTGTAGTGGCTTGGCCACATCCTGTAGGTCAGGCCATATTTTCCAGGGTTTTTCTTTTTTTTCTAACTAGACTTATTTTTTAAAAAAAGGCAGAAAAGCTAATCACAAAGAACCTTCTAGGATGAAGCAGAGCAGGACCTCCTGGTCTGCAGATGGACAGAACAAAGTAGCATCAGAAAATTATTCTGATTTTGTCTTTTCTCATCCATACTTATCTTAATAAAGAGTAAACTTTGGAACTGCTGTCAAAGAGTCAATATTTCTTCAATGATAATATTGGTAGCTTCTCAGTTGATGTGCCTGTCTAATGGGGGAAATGCTGTTTGCTTTTGCATCTGGGCATGCCAGCCAGAGGAGAGGCTGTTCCAGAAAAGCAGGTGTGCAGATGGAGTGTCCATTCAACTCTCCCGTCTCCTCTGGGATAGGACGGTGTCTGGCCTCCTTGCTGCTGCCCTTCCAGGAGATATGAGGCTCCCTCTGCAAACATCTGAAGAGAGCTGGGCTGGGTGCTGCCTGGAAATCAGGCTGCAGTAGGGAAGACAGCTAATGTGAACTGGTATTTATATTACTGGAGTATTTCACCCTTCAAACGAGTAGAAAAGGGTGCTAATCTTTGAAATAAGTCTAAACTTCAAGTACAGGAAGGCAGACGAGGGAAACATTCTTGTGAACTTCCTATGGCCTCTTGCTTGTGCCCATTTTCTCATCCAGATCTTCAAAAGAAAGTTGGTTCTGGTACACCTTGCCTGTCTTTTTATTCAAGCATATGAATAAGTAGTTGCTCATGGTGCTCCTTTTTCACCAGTTTAGTGCCTGAAGTCGAGCAGTCCTGTCTTAAAGGAGCTCTATCTTTCTGTAGAGATACTTGCTGACATTTTTCTTCTGGGCTTCTCTCCCCTTTCTACCTCTCTATGGCCTGCAGGGGCAGAAAGCCCATGTAAAAATTTTCTTTAGTTCTTGTCATCTTGGATATTTTCTGGGTTAAATTTCTCAACACATGGACATCTTTTAGATATATGAGGTTCGGGTAAATTAAATAACATAGATAGAGAGATGAGCTGCATGGGTATGCATGGCATTCTGCAGGCTGCTGTGGGACTTCACTGGCTCTTTCCCATCTCTGCTTTCTGGTTTAGCACTCCAGGGTGGATCCTGAGGAGCTGTTCACCAAGCTGGAGCGGATCGGCAAAGGATCGTTTGGTGAGGTGTATAAAGGAATCGACAACCGTACCAAGGAGGTGGTTGCTATCAAGATCATTGATCTGGAGGAGGCTGAGGATGAAATTGAGGACATTCAGCAGGAGATTACAGTGCTCAGCCAGTGTGATAGTCCCTACATCACTCGGTACTATGGCTCCTACTTAAAGGTAGGACAAAGCCTTGGCAATTCTCTTGCCAACAGTTTGGGTATGAGCTGGGCTTTCTGTGGGTGCTGCAGCTGATGGTAGCACACAGCACTGAAAGGTGTCCAGTCTGTGAGTGTTGGTGTGGCAGCAGGAACAGCAGTGGCTCTGCTCACTGCATTTATGAGGCCTTAATAGGAGTTTGGGCTTGAAGACACTTGCAAAGCACATGGAAACGAAGTGCCCAGGACCGTGTGGTCCCAAGAGCGGGGCACTTCACTGGAGAGAAAATTGTTCATTGAGGAGGCTGATCTCTCCCTGGTTTGGCTATTCTCGAAAGAACGTTTGTGGAATACTTTTCTAAAATACGACAGTTTTAGGGTAGCACCCCTGGGGCCTGTATGCCTCTGGAAAGAAGAGGAATTTGAAACTATACTTTATGATCATAATTCCATCAGAAATGATGAAAAGAACAGAAACTGAGTCTTTGGAGAAGTGCCAGGTACTGCTTTCTTTGAGAACAGTTTTAGGAATCCCCAGTGGAAGCTACTAGTAGTGATGACCAGAAGTGGCTACTGCATGCCAGCTTCTGGAGGTGTATGTAACACTGGATCTGTAGCAAACAGTTCTTGAGTGTTTTGGAACCTGATTATCTCCTATTAGGACCCTGTGAATCTCAGTCTAGAAATCTCTTCTCTGAGGAGTTACTGTCTTGCTGATTGTATCCTTCAAGATGACAGTCCTGTTAATGAGACTGAATGCTGCACAGCTTTCTTTCCCCTTGTCAAGAAGCAGATATGCTAGATGTATTGGAGTGATGTTAAATGGCTCCAACCTAAGAATATGCTTATCTCTTCTGGGCTGCATAGTCTCGTACCTCTAGGGGCACTAAGCTTGCTCAGATAAAACTGCAGACCAAGACAAAGTAATGCATTGAGGGCAGTCTGCTGCTATAATGCTGTGTCAGCAAGAAGGAGGGAACTGGAAGCTCCCTCCATAAGCCAACAATTGCTGTGGTGTGCACCATCTCTTGGACTGTGCACAGGTCTACCCATGTGTCTTGCTGCCTCTGTGTATCACTATCCTGCCTGCTTTTATTATAGTCTTTGCTCTTGACTTGTGCTCTGGCTTGCAGGGCACTAAGTTGTGGATAATCATGGAGTATCTAGGAGGAGGTTCAGCCCTGGATTTGGTAAGTACATGGTAAGCTCTGGACCATGAAAAACCTGGTTGGAGCCTGGATTTGTGAAATATGCATAAGCCAGACGTTCACATATCACATACCAACTTTTCTACAGCCCTGTGCCTGAAGAGTAGGCAGTGCAGGACAGACAGACACGCTGGTTATGCACATCCTAGGACAGAGGAAATGTTCGCAGAGAGCTCTGCTGTTGAATCACTGTTCTACAGCGTGCTCTGCTGCTTTACAATGGAAAGAGCCAGCGAACTGAAATGGGACAGCAGCCAGCTGTTTTTGAGTGTTGTGAGTCCATACTTCAGCTAATATGAGTTCATGGTATTGTTCAGCACCTGCATGGTATCAGGCTCAGCAAGGACCTGGTCTATGATCAGGATTCCCAGGTGTTTGATAATACAAGTGACATTTAACAAGTTAGCCCAGATTTTAAGGGAATACAAATGCAGAATAAACACATGGGCAAAGTTCTGCTGTGCTATATTCTGTCATAGGAGTTTTCCTTTTCTCTGTAGGACAGTAAAGCCTGTTTTTCCAGAGCAGTAAACTAAGGTCATGTCATGAAAACTGCTGAGCCTGCACTGACTTGAAGGAAGGGTGTAGTGGGGGGCTGTCATCAGCAGAAGTCATCTTAGTGTTAGAACCTCAATTACTGCACTGAGAAGGCAGGACTTGTTTAGAGGAGAACTGATGGAAAGAAAGAGCTTTGATACAAGCCAGAGGGTAGAAGTTGTTTTCAGGCTGTTGCAGCGGCTGAAATTCAGTACTTGCATGCTAGCAGAGAGACTTAAAAAAAGAGAAACTGTTAAGATATTCTCTTCACCAATGTATTTCTACACCGAAGTGAGAGATCAGCATCCTGCTGTTTGTCTGAGAATACTTGATCAGACTAATAGAAAATCCCCCAAAGATTTTCCATTTAATGTTGCTAGGTGCAAAGTTCAGCATTCTGCTTGGACCATGCGCACCAGGTGTGCAGTAGGTGCTTCTTGCTGAATATGACCTGCTTGGCCAAGGTTTCCAAGTAACAGAGATGCTCAAAAATCTAAGGCATCAGTCACCGTCCTTTAAGTCCTCTTTCTGACCTTTATCAGCTGAAGCCGGGACCCCTGGAGGAGACTTATATAGCTACTATCTTGAGAGAAATCCTAAAAGGTTTGGATTATCTACACTCTGAGAGGAAGATCCACAGGGACATCAAAGGTAAAAATGAAGAGCTCAGCTCTCTTTCTTGTAAGGGATGTTACTAACACATGATTCAGAAGTATTATACAGCAATAATCCGAGGTTTCGAAGACTGTTTCTCAGTGCTGCTTTTCCTGTTGGGTTGCTCGTTTTTGAATCTGATGCTTGTAATTTTATTGCAACTTGTATTTTTCATGTCTTTAGGGTTTAGAGTAACAGTAAAGATCTGTATCTTTTCTCTGGCATTTACAGTTTGGACAGGCAGGGAGTTAAAGAAAGGACTGCTCAGATACTTACCTGACTCTTTTTATATCTGGACATATGCTTTACTGCTGGAACCCAAGGCATGGTTACACTGGTTTATCATGGTTATAATTTATTGTGAAGGTTAGCTGTCCTCACACAGTGTTCAAAGCCCTAGAAAATCAAGGCAGTTTGTGTCAGCTTATCCTGTGACTGATCTTTGTAGTCATTAGCCATATGCAGTGTAGCATGATCTGCATCTGCCTCCCAAAGAGCAGTCTCACACCAAGGACAGAGCATCAAAGGACAGCAAGGAGGGTGGGAGGACATTGCTGTGGAGACGTGGCCAGCGTTGGATGCTACTGCTCTGACCCTCTGCAGCACAGGATGTGAACAAGCAGAGCTGAGGAATCTCATGTGGGGAGATATGTAGAAAAGATTCTGTTGTGTATGTGAGACTACATGTTTCTAGCACTGCAAGCTGTGCAAGTCTGTTGGCCACCAGCAGAGTGGGGAAATGCTGGAAGTTTGTTGGTAGGGTCTTTCTCAGAATGAAAAGCCCTACCAAAAATCCTCTGCCCAAAACCTGAGCAACGCCACTGTCTTAAGCTAAATGAGTGGGAAGCAATAAAAGATCATGACTTCTGATCTTTTTAGAAGGATCTGTTATTTAACCTATGCTGAATGCTACTCTGAGAAAAAATTGAGACCATTTGAGGTATCTTGGGCCATGTTGCCCGTGTTTCTTTTTGTGGCCAGGAATCACATCTAGTTGATTGTGTGGCCCTTCACATCTACTCTGCCCTAGAAATGTTTCCGTTCTGGTCTAGTCAAGTGCATAAACTTGTTCTGTGTTACCCAGCAGAGCTCAGAGCACAAGAATGAGTCTGAGGCTGGAAATCTGAGTGGAGGCGTTTCACTGGGGTAGAGGAGGATGTCACAGGAGGTCCATTCTCAGTATTCACTTCTGAGCAGGGTGGAGATGATTCAGAAAACAGTGGTCTTAATGCTTTTTTGTGAACAGCTGCCAACGTGCTACTTTCGGAACAAGGAGATGTGAAACTGGCTGACTTTGGGGTGGCTGGACAGTTGACAGACACACAAATCAAGAGAAACACCTTTGTTGGGACTCCATTCTGGATGGCACCAGAGGTCATTAAACAGTCTGCTTATGACTTCAAGGTGAGCTGGGAGCAGGAGGATTGCTACTTGGTGCAACCCTAGCAAGATAGCGCTAGGGTTAATACAAGGATTGGAAGTGCTGCTTATTGCAAGAATGTACTTTCCTGTTATGGAAAGGGTCCATTGGAGAAAATGGTCTATTAGACATGAAACACCCTATCTGATTTTATGTGATCGGCCCTTTGGTGTGCTTCCACGTTGCAGAATTGCTCCTTGCTCTTCTGTGCTTGCTCTTCTTTCAGGCAGACATCTGGTCCCTTGGAATTACAGCCATTGAACTAGCAAAGGGAGAGCCTCCAAATTCTGACTTGCATCCTATGAGAGTTCTCTTCTTGATACCCAAAAACAATCCTCCAACACTTGAGGGTCACCACAGCAAGCCCTTCAAGGAGTTTGTGGAAGCCTGCCTGAATAAGGATCCTAGATTTGTGAGTATTGCTGTCTACCTGTGAATTTGGTTAGAGTATTGCACAGGTCAAAGATTTATATAGCAGGAAGACCTCTTGGTGCAAGGCTTCTGAAGAGGAAGAAGTACTGAGCTTGCAGAATGAATGGGAGAGCCTGGCAAGAATCGAAGTCAGTGCACTTGCATATTTAATGTACAGAGATGGTTAGACGATGTATCATGCTTTCCTTATTTGCTCCAGAGGCCAACAGCTAAAGAGTTGCTAAAGCACAAGTTCATCACACGCTACACCAAGAAAACCTCATTCCTGATGGAGCTGATAGATCGATTCAAGCGCTGGAAGTCAGAGGGTCATGGAGAAGATTCCAGTTCTGGTGATTCTGATATGTATGTATATGTTCTACGTGGAACAGTGCCCTGCTATATCTAGCATGCCCCAGGGTAGCCTGCTGCAAACAGCTCAGGTGCTTTTCCCCATTTGGGCTGGAGATCCTGTGGTAGCTCAGGGAGTCCTGTAAGCTTCTGTTTGTGGGAGCAGGTGACTGCTGCCTGAAGAAACAGGCTGTTAACCACCTGTTCAGTGGGACCCATTCTTGTACTCTATTCTTGTCTTAACCTGTAGAGTCTCTTTACTGAATGTAAGGAATCAGAAGTACTAACAAGAAACATCTAGTCGTAGCATAACTAATAAAAGAAGGCTCTTGTTGCCTGTTTTTCTTCACATTCAATTAAATACAAGAGTGACAGGCTTTAGTAACTGTGGCAACTTAGAGAGCTTCACTACCGGTGTGGAGGATAATGAGGCTATGAGCTTTGGGTGAGAAAAGGGCACTTTGTTGCCAGGCTGGTATCGCAGAGCTTCTCTTCACCTGTAGCGGCAGCGACTCAAGTGACCAATGAATCTGGAAAGTTGGCTTGCAACGTCTAAGCCTGGCCTCTCAAATTGTAAGCTTAGATTGTCTTGAAATTCTCATAAATTTTAACTGGGACTTGAAACTGTCTTCAGGCTGGCTAGAGCAGAAAGGTGGTTGTGCTGATTTGGAAATGTGATGTATTACTTTGCTCAGATGTCAGAATTGTTTTGGTTGGAAGACACCTTTGAGATCACTGAGTCCAACTGTTCACCCTACACTGCCAAGTCATCTCTAAACCATGTCCCTCAGCACCACATCTAAACGTCTTTTAAAAGCTTCCACTGATGGGGACTCCACCACCTCCCTGGGCAGCCTGTTCCAATGCTTCACAACCCTCTCTGTAAAGAGATTTTTCCTAATATCCAAACTAAACCTCCCCTGGCGCAACTTGAGGCATTTCCTCTCGTCCTGTTGTTTGTTACTTCGGAGAAGAGACTGACCCCATCTCACTACAACCTCCTGTCAGGTAGTTGTAGAGAGCAATAAGGTCTCCCCTGAGCCTCCTCTTCTCCAGGCTAAACAACACCAGTTCCCTCAGCCGCTTCTCATAAGACTTGTTCTCTAGACCCTTCACCAGCTTCATTGCTCTTCTCTGGACACTCTCCAGCACCTCAATGTTGTTCTTGAACTGAGGGGCCCAAAACTGGACACAGTATTTGAGGTGTGACCTCACCAGTGCTGAGTACAAGGGGACAATCACTGCCCTGCTCCTGCTGGCCACACTAGTGCTGATACAGACCAGGATGCCATTGGCTTTCTTGGTCACCAGGGCACACTGATGGCTCATGCTCAGATGGCTCTTGACCAACACTCTGAGGTCTTTTTCTGCTGTGCAGCTTTCCAGCCACTCACTCCTCCCAAGCCTGTATCATTGCATGGGATTGTTGTCATCCAACACAACACAGCACTGTGGTGCTGTATATGGGCTATACAGACTGAAGCGGTTTCTCTTTAGGGTTTTTTTCTGAGATAGGGAAATGCCTGGAACCCCGTGATGATACGACAATCAGGTGGGGGAGAGCTTGCAACAGTGGGAATGCAAGGATTAAATACCCAGTGTTGCGGAGCTGAGGCTTTGTCTTGACCCTTTTCTTTTGCAGTGATGGCGACACAGAGGATGGAGACCAGGGTCCAATTTGGACATTCCCACCAACAATTCGCCCCAACTCCTTGAGCAAGCTGCACAAAGGAATGGCTCTTCATGGTTCCCAGAAGGTCTGTTTGCCATCTGTTCTTTCAGAACTGGACTGAACTAACTCAAATTTTTGAGGGTCTTGGGGAAGCTACCAGTCACTTGTATTCTGTCTAAAATTTACTGAGGGTTAGTGCCCCAGAGTTGCCTCTTCCACATCGTCAGGGTATGGCAATCTGTGGCTCTGCTAAGATCTGGTGAGGAGACTGCCTTTGAGGTGCTGTGAATTTACCAGAGGATTAGTAGTTTGTGTACCCTGGGAGCCTTTGTGTGTGCTTGTAACTTCTTTTCACATTTCTAGCCTACTGAGCCCATCAAGAGGCAACCACGGTCACAGTGTCTCTCCACGCTTGTTCACCCAGTTTTTGGGGAGGTGAGTAGAACCTTCTTGGTGTCTGTGGTGGTTGGAGGTGAAAAGATAGCTGACGTGGGGAAGTAAATGGGAAGGATTTGGAGAAGGTAGGTGTGGTGAGGTATCTAGTAGGGTTAAGGAACTATGAAGCATTTATGCCTCTGTTCAGAGGTCTATACCATATGTTAGGAAAGTGAATGTGTCCCTGGAGTGTCCTTTCCAATACACTAGTGTTCTAGAAGCATAGCAGTACTGCGTTGTCTGCTGGTGAGGGTAAGACAGAGGAGTACGTGGTTTTCATGTGTCTTAGGCTTGATAATGCCTAGGCTGCTCTGGACTCTGATGTCCCTAGCCTCTCTGGCTGATGTGCAGCTCCTGTTAGGGCCAGCAGGTATTTGAGCTTGACTGTCACTGTGTGTGCTCTGTGTCCTCATGCTATATGCTGCTGTCCACAGCAGAGTCACTGAGGTGAATTTGGGTGGATTAGGGCAGGAGTTGGCTTTGCCAGTTACTAGGTCATCTTCTACTATATGGCCTGTGGAAGGTAGACAGAGAAAATGCGTTTGGAAAATCCTCTCTGTTTCTCTGCCTTGAGCTCTGTGTGGGCACATGGAGTTGAAGTAGAAGCTACCACTGATGAGATGGTGTCTGTATCCGCAGAGGGCTGAATTGTCTTTCCAGCTGGGTGATGTTTTAAGGGAGGAGAAGAGGATGGTAATAATAAGGGAGCTACTGGCTATGGGCTTCAGTTGTTCTTTCCAGCAGGAGTGTAGGAAAGGAGGTTCTGCTTTGGAAAAAAAAAATCACTTAACAGAACACTCTGTGTCAAGGTTCTTTTCTTGGGATGCTGGGTCACAGAGACTTTTTCTCTGGTTCTGGTGTCTTACTGGCTTCTGGCTCTTGATGCTGTTCCAGGGGTGGTACATCAGAGTGCTGTGCTTTTTCAGGGATAGCCTCTGAACTTAAATCTCTTTTCTCAGGTGTAGCGCTATGTGGAAAGGGGGTTTTGTGCAGGGCAAGAAGAAGAGCTTATTCTGCTCTCGAGACAGCACCATTTTGGAAATCGGAAGTTTAGATAACTGGCTGCTTCTGTACTCCACTGTGCTTGACTTTGAGAGGTCAGAGCGTGAGGCAGATAGTCTGGGTCTTGTAAGCCAAAGATAAAAATGGGTAAAAATAATGCTTGTTTCTGATGCAGACCATTTGTGCACTGACATCTTGTTCTCAGTCCTTTCTGTTTAGGAGCATTCTGGGGGAGGGGAGGCTCAGAACTGTGTGTTCTCTGAACCAAAGAATGCCATCTTTGTGCTTCTCCTTACCAACCTTGCTGCACCAGTTCCAGGCAGGAAGCGGCTTCTTGGACCTTTTATTTTTGCTGGTTTGACTCCCTTGCCCCAGATTTGCTAATCCTCCTTTCCTTTGATTAGACTTCCCTGCCAGCTCTGCTGATGCTGCTTGGTGAAATCAGGTGCAGGGAAGGTTCTGGGCAGTTTCTGAAATAACCTAGCTTCTGTGTGCAGTTGCAGGGGGTTGGAAGAAAACTTTTCTCCAAGCAGGAAAACTACTTCACTGATGGTTGCATGTGTTATTATTTTCAGTTCTAGTTTCCTAGCAACAGCAGACTCTCTCCTTCTTACCACTGTATTGTTGCTTCTTGCACCTGCTAGGTTTTGATCAGCCCTTTTATGGGGAGAGGTGATGCTGGTTATAACCTTTTATATGTCTTCCCTGCACATATATTACTGGATCTCAATACTGAAAATGACCCGTGGCAGGTCATTAACTCAGATGTGAAAAACGGCAAATCTGGAAACCTGTGTGCCCCTTCTGGGGCCAGGAGGAAAGGTAAGGTATTTGGGCCCAAAGAGTCAAGCAGCTAAGAGCCAACCTGTAAGGCTTTGCACAGTACAGTTCTCTAACCCTCTTGTAACCTCCAGAAAGCTCTCTGCAGTGGAAAGTGCCAGGATAACACAGACTGCTCACACCACAGGCTGCTGGGCAAACTAAAGGTCGGTGGCTTGGCATCAAAGGCTGATGATAAACTGTCAACTTCCCTGCAAGACTGACCCTGAGTCTCATTTTGCTCTGAGGCGGGCAGTCAAATCAAGCAGACATCAAATCAAGTCCTTGGCTTTTGGCCTAAGAAATGTGTATCCTTGATGTGCAGTTGGGTTGCCCTCCATACCCCCTGCCACTTCTGAATGAGCAGAGGTGTGTGTGTGAGTTGCTCCCACAGCTGAGGCTTTGTGTTAGTGAGCAATTACCCACTGAAGAGGCAGTGGCTATTTTTTGGCTAGGAAGCATTTGTTTCTGGCAGGGGATCTGGAGCACAGGTGATTAGAATTCACATTGTCCTGCTTTTTGGACCATGGAGAAAAGATGAGCTCCAACAACAGGAAAGGCTGATCCTAAAATTGCAGGCAAAGAACTGTGAGGGTCATGTAAAGCCTTTTAATCAGTGTAGCCTAAAGGGAGCTTAACTGAACTGGACAGTGGTGAGCTGTCAGACATTGCTTGTTCAACAAAAGGTTTTGATCTTTTTCAGCTTACTGCATAATGATGCACACTAGGGAAGGAGCTGCCGCATGGGCAGCTTGTCTTGAAGGAAGTGGAGAAATACTGCAGAGGATGTAACTGTGGGTTTTCCAATTTCCTTCAGGCTCAGCATCAGTGACCTGTCAGTCAAAGTAACAACTGGAACCGCGTGCAAGTCGACTTGTGCCTGGTGAGGCCTAGTCAGAGAGCGCTAATAGATGTGAACTGAGGCTTTTCACCTAGATCAGATGCTGCTCGTGGAGGTCTTGGTGTATGGGCTTCATTCCTCTGTCCCCCTGGAGACACTCTCTCTTTGGGAGGAGTGCTGGAGGCCCAGTAGCTCAGCATTCATAACATGGCAGCATCTGCCTGAGCCTCCCAGTTACTAGAAGCAACTCAAACTTTTTTTCTGGTTACTGGAAGTGGTGGTGACTGTAACTCATAGTGTTATGATAGGATTTTGCCCTACCTGTTTGCAAGCCTTGCGTGCATCTGGTGCTAAGCTGTTGTTAGCAGCAAATGTGACTGTATTGGTTCAGATACAGCTGGAGTTCTTTGTTCTGTTACTACTTAGGGGTTTTCAGGGCTGTTGATGCATTTCTAGTATCATTTAGCTTGAATACATCAGGCCCTGTTTGTTAAGGACTTAAATTGCTGTTAGAACCTGAAGGGAAGTCTGAACTCCAGACATTGGACTGACCTATAAAAAGAACCCTTTATTTTTTAAGAAGAAGGTGGGTGCCCTCCTGCACCCTCGTGGAGTCATACTGAAAGGGACTTAATGTCTGTACTGCACTGCCTGACCAGTGCTTTCTGCAATGAGATAAAGAACTACTTACACACTGTTTCTGCTTCACTGTTTCAGCTTAAAGATAAGCACAAGCAGACTGGAGGCAATGTGGGAGCTATGGAGGAGCTGGAGAATGCCTTTAGCTTAGCTGAAGAGTCCTGCCCAGGCATCTCTGACAAACTGATAGCGCACATGGTGGAGCGGGTACAAAGGTGAGCGTCCTCTGGAGTGTGAGCTGGGGTGGAGCTGGCGGTGAATCGACTATTGTTGTACTCCATAGCTATGGGGAAGGTTAGTGCTGAGTAGTCAAGATACCCAAAAAGAGAACATTGATGACAGCTGACCTAATAGTTCCGAAGTCACTGCTTTTTCATTTAATAGAAGTAGTTCTTTGTGCCTTGGAAGTACTCTCTCACACTGTCCAGGTTTCTGTAGTGTAGCTGAATGTTGCAGAGTACAGAAAGATGCTGCTATTGATCTTCATCTTGCATATATCTGTATAAAAAATTTGCTTTCTTACTGTTAAACACTAGCACTCAAAATTTATTAGCCTGAAATTGTATCTTAAAAGCCTAAAAATGTGCCACCTCGGCTTTTTGTTAAATTGCAGTGTTTTTCTATCAAGACTTTAGCTCGAAAACTGACAATGGCAAGGGAGTGGAGACAAACACATCCAGACTTACCTCTTCATCTGCAGACACGTAGTCTGGCACAGTGCACATGGGCCATCTTCCAGGTTAGGGCTTGAAATGGACAGTAATGATCAGTTCCACCCATTATTCTGTCTTGCAGGTTTTCACACAGTCGGAACCACCTGACCTCTGCCCGTTGACACCTACATTCCCTGCAGCTGTTTTGAGGGGGGAAGGATTTTTTCCAGCTTCATAAACTACATCTCTAATCCAGACTACCATCTGCCGTTGGATGTACATTGTGTTATGGACTCCAGGACATTTCAGAGCCTTCACATTACACGTGTTTCCATGATAACCCAGGGTGGGATTTGCAATGCAAGTACAATTTAGACCTTTTGCAGAACCTGAGATGGGTGGTCTAATTGTTTTTACAATGTAATCAATGCAGTTTTTAATTGTTCCTCTCTGGATGTATCCATGTTGGCTTGGTTTGACTCACAGCTTGTTACTGATAGATGCCTGGCTGCTGGAAAAGAGGGGGATTCTCTTCCATTGAGATGTGTTTCAAAGGCAAGTCTGATGGGTTTAGCCTCTGGCCCTTCCTAAAGAAGTGTTTGTAAGCAGTAATGTGTGAGTTCAGGTGTGTTTGGAAGCTCTCCGTGCATTACAGACTCTGCTAAAGTTAAAGCAGCTCTCCAGTTGTTCCTGGGGGATTGCTTCAACTCCTTCACACACTAGTAATGAAAAGCTTTCAAGTATAGCAGCAGCTGAGCTAATATGCTGCCAGATTTTCCCAGCTTGTTGTTTCGCAGGAGGATGAGTTTGCAGACAGTTGGCTCTGGGACATCATTTTGTATTAGGCCTTGGTTCATCTAATCCAGACAACAGCAGAACTTGCCTTGGGTCTCCAGGTACGGGAAGGGAAAGTGGTTTTACACTTGATTTGGACTTGGTGGAGTTCCTTTCCTTGGTGCTTTCTGCAGCTGAAGCAACTAGATATGCAGGTTTGGCAGTCCTAGTCTCTAAGCTGAGCAGACACCTACTGTGCGTGCCCAAACTTAAAAAAAGGAGGTGGTGGGGGGGACCACAACAGCCAAAGGCACTGACAAGACTTCAGTTCAAAAGTGAAGTTTGACCTTGCATAGCAGTTGAGGCAAGAAACCTGACCTTTACAGAAATGTATACATTGGATGGCTAGCAGCAATGGTATCTGTGTGGTGGGCCTCCATCCACTTCTCAACTTCACCTTCCTGGCTCTTCTTTCAGTCTGGGATCTAAACTTGCCAAAGCCATGGCTCTGCTCCAAGCTGGGGTGGTGTTTGCTAGCAGAGAAATTAAGGAATCTACTGCTGTATTGCCTCCTTAAGGTATTCCAGTGGAGCCATCCCCAACTAGCTTTGCTTTCTGTATAATACGAGTTTATAAAGCAAACCTTGAATTCAGGTAAATGCACAGAGCTTAAATCTATACTTGAAAGTTCTAGAAAAATAGACCTAGGAAAATAACTTCTGATAGCTGGTTGCTTAGAGATCTGCTCTCTGATTCCCATTAAGTCAGCAAGACCTTTGATATCCAGATCTTCCTGTCTGGGTGCTTCTGTGTGAATGATGTGGCTCACTCCAATGCCACTGAGAGAAGCTGTAGCTGTTCAGCTTTTTTTTTTTTTTAAAGAAAGGCCACTTTAGTGATGAGGCTTGACTTTTGGTACTTTGATTCAGACCTGCAGACTGTAAGTGCTGAGCTAAAAACAGCTCAAAAGAACCATAAATTCCCTCATCCAGGTGCGCAGCATCCGCTTCAGCTTGTGACTATCCTTTACTCTTCTCCTCTGATGGGTAAATACAGGCTTAGCAAACACTATGAACTTGTCCAGCTGCTGTTTGATCTTGCCGGAGATCTGCTGCAGAGTGGTGGTTGTTTTTCTGTGGTGGGAGCCATCTTGGAGCCTGCATTTATGAAGAGCAGAACAAACCCATTTTTTGCTCAAGAGAAAGCATTAACATATAGTCAAGAAACTTACTGAGGTGGAAGGCAGAGGCTTCAGTTTAGCAGAAAGGCAGCTGAATGGCTCCTCCTGCTTCTAGTTGCTGTTCATAACAGTAGCAAATTGTGTCATAAGGTACCTTGTATTATTACTCGTGCACTGCAGTGTGATGAGTAAACTTTTAAGGAAACAATCCCCACAAACTTCATCCAGTATTCAGAGCAACCATGGTTTTAGTTTTTAAAAAAGTTGGAAGGGATCTGCCACTTTCAATAAAGTAACAAAACAAATAAGGCTGGTGTAACTTTTTGTATTGTTAGGGGAAAAGTATTAGCTCAAGCTGCTCTTCTTTGCATTCTTAGTCTTCCCCTGCATCTTCCTGCCCCATGTGCACTTAACAGTGACGTGTGAGACAGACCCGGTTAAGCACTTTTTGTGCAAGAAGGGAATACAGTGAACAGCATATTACAGTAGTCCTTTCTGCTGACAGACACTGGTATCAAGGGAAGTACACACTGTGTGCAGAAAGTGTAGCTGTGCTCTGGAAAATGCTTCGGTGCAGTTTTTGCTGGAATCTCTTTATAGATCTGCAGTATTTAGACTCAGGTTCAACTGTAAAAGCTGACAACAGGATATCTCTGCCTTCATCTTTCTCCCTTTGCAGTTGTGAGGGTGACCAAGGAGTGGCACAGGTGGCCCAGAGAGGCTGTGGAGTCTCCATCCTTGGAGATAATCAAATGCTGTTCAGACATGGTCCTGGGAAACCTGCCCTGCCTGAGCAGAGGATTTGGATCGGATAACCTCCACAACCACACCGTGAGTGTGTGATCCCAGTTACAGAATAAACACTTTGAAGATACAACTTTAAGTATGTTTAAAGCCTTGTGTGTGACTGTCGAAACATCAACGTAAAGGTTACAGCTGGTTCTGTCATCAAGCTGTGCATTACTCTCGCAGCTATTTTCTCTTTGGAGCCAGAGAGAGACTGACAAATGTACTTCTGACAGTTCATTGTGGGAATTTTGTAAAATGCCATGTGCTTGCACTCACTTCTGCTCAGCAGTGTCAGGACAGTGGTAATGGTGCATCCTTTCTCATCTGCAGCTGGAGCAGGGAAAGGTAATTTTAGTGCAGCACTTTGGGGACAAGCCAGAAGGTAAGCACACGGAGCGATGTGGATGAGTGCAGCTTGTATTTTGTGTGGGTGACTCAAAGTCTGCCTTGTAACATGAAAGCTCTGACAATGTTTCCCCAAGTGTCAAGCTCTAAACCTTCACAACAGAGTACTTCACTGCATCCAAGCAGTGTTCCACTTGCACCCAAGTGCGATGAGTGCAGCTGGACATGGAATGCCTTGTGTGGATGCACATTGCTGACACTGCCGCAGAGGTAAAAGCTGTAGTGATGCAGCCAATGTGAAAGAGGGAGGTGAATTACCTGGTGTAACAGAAGTCACTCCTGTAACAGGGAGCAGTTGCCAGAACAGCTCCAGTAAGTTGCATTAAACACGTGGGAGGAACTACTGCAAAAGCTTACTTGTTCTGGTTACTTAAGCAATGAAGTAGGACTCTGTTACGTGTGTCAAGGACAGACAGTCAGCCAGTCCTGTGGGAAGCAGGGAGAACTAGTACTGTTTACCACAAATTACAGCTTTTTTGAAATGAAATAAGACCATGGATATTAAGCCATGAGATCCCAAGAACATGGGTTCATTTCTCTCTCTCAAACTACATCCTGCTGGCAAGAAACTAAGCGTTAAGGACCAATTGTGTTCTTTCCTCATGTTCATAATTGTAGCAAAGACAAAAAATACTTCTGCAGGGTTCTGGTAAAGTTAAAAATTTCATGGAAGAACTGACATGCCACTGAAATCCTCATCAGTTTGAAAGTTTGCCAAGGTGAGAGGTAAGCAGTTTTGCCAGAAATAGTGAAGTTTCTGGCTTTTATAGTTTATGCTCCTGCATTTTAAATGCAGCGATGTTTGAGCTTGGTATTGAAGAGACTTCTGCTGCTTGCTGTCCTCAGTTTCTGGTCAGCTAGGACCAGAGGCCCCTGTTTCAGAGGCACATCTCAGCCACTGTAGACAGCACAGGCATCTTCAAAGACAGCACCTAAGCAACTCAAGGATCAGCCACTCCTCAACTGCCCAAAAATCTTAAGGAAGGACTCTTGCTCACTGCATCTCTCCTGTATTGGGAGTTGTAACAGTACTATCCTGCTACACAGAAGTGACAGGAGGATAAATAAAGCGTAGCTGTTCAAATGGTCCGTGGATTAGCCAAGTACGTACCTACCAGTCATAGTGTACTAACACCTTTAGGGTGTGTCCATTCACTGTGTTCTTTGATCATTTCTACATGTCAGAAGTTGTTTCCTTCTGTTACAGGCTCAAGCAGTGTTCCCTCTAACCTAAACATAAGGGGGGGATGGGTGGGGCAGAAACTCCACTGGAGCCTGCAAAGGAGCGTACAAAAGCCAAGCTTCCACCCTGCTTGCTGAGGGCAAGGCTGGCTTGTACCTTCTGTCTGCCATTAACACTGGGTAGATGTCAGTTTGATCTTTAACTCATGGTGCTAGGGAGGTTGACAGCTGATAGATGGAGGTGGTTTAGACAAAGACTAGTTGATGTTAACAGAGTAAGTTATCTCTGTGAGCTAGTTATGAAAATAACACCAGGGCCAAATCCAAGGCTATTTCACCCTCACGCAGAAAACGCCGCATCCTTTCTTGCACTGTGCTTGCAGAAACGCACATTTCTCCACTGAGAAATGGCAATTAGCCAGGTTAGCGTTCATAACACACATGCCAGAGCACGTGCACTGCCCTTCAACAAACACAGCTTGCTTTTGGGGACACCAGGGCCTCTGCCCCAGGCGTGCGACATAGCTATGCCTGTATGGCAGAGGATACTTTGTCCCCTGTGACAGACTGTGCATTTATCCTTGCTGAATTTCAGATGGTGTTTGTCAGTTCCTTCCTCCTGCCCTGCCCTAGAGCTGCTTCTGCAGCCTAGGAAGCCTGGCTCCATAAAGGTGTGTCTGTAGTGCTGTCTCTGCTGCAGATGCAGCGGAGCTTGATGCTGGCTGAGCCAAGAACCAGAGTCTTGGAAAACTACTAAGTAACTTGAACGCTCTAAAAAAAAAATATTCCAAATGCTGGCTCTAGAAAGCCCTGCTACAGAAGGCAAGTGCAACTCAAGGTTGGGGTTAAGTGCTGAGACTCCCAGCTGCTGACAGAGACCCTGCTCCTCTCTGCAACTTGTTCCTGCAGAGCTTCCCTACAGGAGACCAGCAAAGGGCAGTATTTGCATGGGAGAGTTCTCATGAAAAACACTACTGCTAAGCGACTTCAGTATGTTATATCATGACCAAGAAAGAGTATCACCCAGGAAAAGCACTGAATGCAAAGGCACATTAATCAACAGTGTGAAACCTCTTCTCGCTGGTCTGAGGAAAAGCAATGCTTCTGTGCAGATGCCATCCATCCTCCCATGAGCGTGGCCATGGATGGGTATGGTGGGCTCAGGAATAAGAGGCTGAAAGAGTTTTATACCAGGATGCTATTTACTTTCAACAGTCATATTCAGCTGCATTATAACATATCTGGTCAATCCACATGTATACACCTACAACAGTTAATTAAAAAAAAACACTAATAAATTAAGTACATTTAACTTACATGGGACAATGATCACTGTGACAGTGGTAGTGAAGGCTGGATCTGCAGTCCCTTGTCTTCTCTATGATACAAATGCCAAGCAAGTCATCTGGAAAATCCCTCTGGAACCCACTCCCTGCAGTCCTCGTCCCACGCACATTCTACACCATAACCTGAAACAGCCTTGAAGAGTACATATGCTGGCCACTGTACTTCCTGTTTTCACAAAGATCTCCACATTCTGCCATCCTCAAAACATGCAACACTTTCCTTTTTCTTTCACTACACCATAGTACCTTCTTCTAGTACAAGAATCCCTATCTATCTAATACAAGAGCAGAGTTCCTAGAGCCCATCGAAGCCATGTCCAGCAGCATTTTGTGGCACTTAGCTTATTTCAGTCCTTCCATGGAGGCAAACAAAGGTGACAGCTTTGCAAAAAGAGAACAAACTGCAAACATTTCAGATTTAATACAGAGATTTAATAGAGTCCACAGACACTAATGCTCCATCTGGAATCCAGTGGCTTTTTTTACACCTTCATGAGAAATGGAAGATGGATCCCACACCAAATTTAAAGGTAAGAGTATGGATTTTCAAAAGTCTTTGTGTGACACAAGCAACAGTGAACAGAGAAGCTTGTTCTCCTGTATTACTTAAATGCCTTGAAAACATCATCCACATCAGGGTGGAGAGAGTGTTCGCCATCCTATGCCTTAATTAATGCCTACTGCAGGATAAAGAAACACTGTGATACAAAAATAGTGATTGACCCTCTCAACATGCACCATAGCAGAGTTCAGAGGAAAAACCATGCACCCTACCTGTACTGACCCACAAGATACTGAAACCTCAACAGGTTAGTAGAGATTCAATCTTCCTGCTTCCCCTGGAAAACTGATGCCACGCAGTTTCCAAAGAGTGGAGTTGTTCTATAAGAGCTGCAGTTTCTGTTGAAAATGAGCTGTTTAAGCTAATACATCTGTGGATCCCCTGTTAGTCTGAGATGACTGTGCCAGCAGGTTGACAACAGTAGCAAGACAACTATGTCAGCCATGCTGAGCACCAGGGGAAAAGAACTGGGAGCCAGCAAGACATAGCGCAGCAGCTGTGAGCCAATCACACCACTGACATGCTATTTTTCCTGCATATATGCTGACCATCCAGTCAAAATGCTAAACCAAGGTGGCATTTGCTTTCAGGGCAGGGAAGGGTGTTACAGTACAGGTACAACCAGAACAATGTACCTTACATGACGTGTGCACACCAGAGCTCTGCAGTTGTTAGGTTCTCTCTAAGTAGGTTCAACTGGAACAGACTTGACCCTCTTCTATATCTTCGGGAATGGATGTGATCCCCATGTGCAACTCTCTCGTTCCCACTTTCCATACTAGCTGGAAATTAGCCTCCTGGTTCTTTGCTTTATCAACTCCAGAGACTCCTGCTTCCTGCCTCTTTTGCTGATGTTTACAGCAGATCCAGCTCTGTCCCACTTCAGTCTGTGTGACTGTCCTTCTCATCCTTTGGAAGCAGGAGGCTCGACCTGGCTGGAGAGCTGGTGGCTCTCTTGATCACCTCCATCCACCTGACAAGAAAGGACATGAGAAATGCTCAACTCCCTCACTCACAGATGCATAATCTTTTTGATTATGAGCTCTACCCCTTTTTCCAAACCTCACAAAACATCTGTTTTCTTTGTTTTACAACTCTTTTAGGAAAACAGCTCTTCAAATTAATAGCTTGAGATATGGTAAATACTGCAGAATGTGGTTGCCTGTCCAAGTAACAGCTTTAAGGTGCTTTGAGATCCAGACAGTTGAGAGTACACTGTATTTGTAAGTGTCCAAGAAAGTATTTACCCAAGGAGGACAGGCTGACAAAAAATTTCCTTAGTCAGTGGATTGCTTTTCTGACAATAAATTATATAACAGGCTTGCTCATATGGAAGAAAGCAAAGCAGCACTGAACAAAGCAAGACAAACATCCACTGTGAATTAGACATTTTTGCTTGAAACCACTACATGAGACCACTGGATTAAAGTGCACAGCACTGCTGTCTTGGGAGCTAATATGTATGTTGCTCACAAGCATGTGACACTCCCTAAGAAAGGGGGGAAGTATGTGACATCTTCTTAATAAAACCACACTTCAAACCAATCAGTGCTGCATGGCAGAAAGCAATGCGAGGGTTTTCAACAGCTAATACAACAGCAAAGTTCTGTATGTGATGCATTGTAAACATGATTCACTTTGGACCATATGTAGAAGCCCCTACCAGCACTGCTAAATGTAATTACAAGGAAAGCAGCAAAGTGAAAAGCAGCACTGCACTTACTGCTTTCAACCTTGTATTGTAACTCCTGTTTCCAGAGATTGAGAGGAAAATAAAACAAAAGTATTTTTACCAGAACTCTCATTAACCTAGAAATCTGACTTCCAAGACCTAGTGGAGTTGAACATCTCGCAGTCCTTCCCTTCCTCCCACACTGCTCCCCGGCTCCAAGGAAGCCCCAGACTCCTGAGACATACTCAAACTATAAGGATGATCAACCAGTGAGTTAACAGCATGTTATATCCCAAGACAGACAGAGAAAACAGAAAATTACCTTTCAAAAGTATATTTGCTCTCAGCCCTGAAGAAATACACATGGGACTTGAACTGCAGCTTGAAGACGTACTCCTTCTGAATGCCATCTGCCTCTACAGGGGAGCTGACTGTGTAGCCAAGCAGTGGGAGACTGGCCAAGGGATAGTCGTCCTGGAACAGCCCAATAGCCCAGCCCTTAGTGCAAGACATCCCAACGCCCACTCACTCTTGTACTGTACAGGTAAGGTCTTTGTATTCTTGTCCAGGAGAGAACGGGAGGAGGAGGACCCTTCATCTTTTGTGAGGCTTTCGACAGCTTATAATGAAACCTTCCCCCATCTCCTTTCACTGTATAGAGTTACTTGCTTCTATTCCCCTGCTGCAGCCTCCTGAGCTTCCTGCTCCACCCCACTCCCCACCCTCTCTCTGGAACTCCAAGCACAGATCAGACACAAAAGTTGAAATATGCCTTCCAAAAGAAACGTGCCCTCTAAGCAAGGAGCCTGAATAAACAACAGTTTGTCGTGTAAGTAAGATGAAAAGGCTCACGCTGCTGTGGAAAGTAGCTCATTACCACACCCACCGCTGGCAGAAGAATCCCAGATGCCTGTTAAACTGTATGGAAAGCCTGACAGAGAGTGAAAGGGACAGAGACTGACCACAGGCTGCCGATTCTCTCACCCACGGCTTAAGGAGACCTTTTCCCCCTCACCCACAAAAGGTCAGTACTATTAACAGAATTGGAAATCCTGATAAAATTCAGCAAGGGCCTATGGCCTCCCAGAAACTAGTTCGTAACAAAGCTACTTCCTCTTCCATTTGTTACTCTCCTTCAAATAGTAGCGAGCTGCACTCAGAGCAGAAAGCCAAGTGCCTCCCCTGTCACTCCAAAGATGGAGCCCTCAGCTACATTTGCTCACCTGGTGGGTTTTGTAGAAGAACAAGCAGAAGTTGGTGAAGACGACCCACAGTTTCTGCCAGCCATTGCTATTCTTGAACTTCCTCAGCAAGTATCCAGAGAGCTGGTTCTAGCACAGAACAAAAAGAAAACTACTGTGAAACCACAGGCTACTGTCCTTCAGTAAAAAAACAGCTGCTGCAGATAAAAAGCTTGAGGCTGCCTGCTGTAACCATTCCTGCACTTGCTTCCCTGTTGTAAAAGGCCTCCCAGATACTTCACATGGTGACTGACTGACTTTGTAACTTCAACTCACTAATTCACAACTATCTTCTTATGAATAAATTTGTGGTTTCTCTCCACTAATAGAAAGTTCCCCTTCATGTTTAAGCACCTGCCATATCTCAGCACAGTATCAGGCAGTGCACACTGCCTCATGAGCTGCACTGACTCATCCCTCCAGTGACCAGTCGCCTTTGCAGCCTGTGGTCTGGTGAATGATGACAGCCACGAGGCTGTCCATCCCTTTAGCTGCCTTTTTTTACATGCAGAAAAAACACATAGAACACACTGCGGAGAAGGAAAATGAAGTGAAAGAGGAAACAGAGGATACCAGAGTTGCGGACAAGCTACATGTGGCAGCTATGCGAAGCCAAGCCCAGTGTGGTTAGCAGGCTGCAGGGAAGCTGAACCTCGCCACCCTAGAATAAGAGTCACTGAGCACTTATGCAGCAGGATAAAGAAACCTACAGCATGGAATGACAGCAAATGGTTTTTGTAATTGGAGAAAAAGACAGGATATGCAGCAGGTTTACACAGAGAACCATTCTGGGAAGCATCAACAGGAGGAAATCTGTATCAACGAGGCAACGTATAACTCTGCCACTGTCTGGATGGGGCACCCTCATGCCAGCAAATGTGGGCTCACTGAGTAATTACCAAGCGAGCAGCAGTACATTTTTCTTGGCATCCCTTGGCTCCTCCCCACCAGTGCAGAAATTGAGAGGCATTTTTACCTGGATCATGCACAGGTAATCAGACAGGGATAGGCTCTGGTTCCGGTACCAGCAAACATGGGTGATTGTGTTGGGCCGTTGGGCCTGGCCCAGCAAATAGCGAGGAGGAAGCTCTGGAGAAACAGCAAGAGAGCAGAAAACTGAGCAGAGAAAGAGGGAGACAAAGAGAAAAACAGAACATTAGGATAAGAGAAGTGATGCAAGAAAGGCATCTGTTAAAGGAAAATGGACTGTGAAAAAAGATGATGGCATTAGAACACAGAACAGATCAAAGCAAGAGGGAGCTCCAAGAACTCACACGTTTAATCCCAGAGCAGGGTGGTATTGTTATCCAGGTACAGAACAGCAAATGATGCCTTTGACAAGGGTATCCCCAGGGAAAGGAAGGCTTGTCCCCTCCAATAAAAAACAACTTTATTTGCCAGCTAAAGTGCCCTACTTCTGGACCCTGACATAACATCTATAGAACTTCCTTTACTGAACCCCTGGATACACTCTCAACATCATGAAATCCCATGAGCTTGTGTCCAACTTTAAACTCCATCCACTGAACAAAAAGTGCCTTAACAGCAGGGCAGGGAAGGTAGGAAGGTACAAATACATGGATGCAGCACCCTGCCCCATTGCTGTTTGTCTAGTTAGTGACCTCCTTTTTGTCTTCATGGTATTTAGGGTCCCTTCCACTTCTGGAAGTCTTCCAAGCATGCCAATCTCCAGGAAGGCATCCTACCCAACTGACCCAAACTGCCACCTAAAGTGAAACCATAGTGCCAGTGCAAGGAGCGCTTTGCATAAGGAACGCTGAACAGACATCTGTCTCGAAATCTGCAGGATTTGGTATCAAAATGTACCACCAGTGCTGCATCAAGCCGAGTGGTAAGACCCAAGGTAGCAGCAGCTCAGTGGGCACATAACAGATCTCTGTTCAGCATAACATGACATTGATAAAATAGCACGTTCTAATGCTTGCTGCTAACCTCTGCCAGGGAGGAAAAGTCAGAGAAGTTGTATTCCCGCTGAACTTAAAGCACTCTTCTTAACTCTAGGCACAGTACAGCAGCTAATCAGACCTCTGTACTGAGTCAACCTCTAAAGGAAAATACCACAGATAGGTAACATCCTCCAGCGAGGCTGAGGAACAAGTCCTAGAATATCCTGGGTTTCCTTTAAAATTTCCCTCATTCAGTGCCTTTGCTAAAGTAAATCCCTGCTGCAAGGAGAGCAGAGCTTTTATGTGTGTGGACGCACAGACATGCACAGAGTGGGGCAAACATGCAGTGGTCTTTTTTTAATGGTCAATGCTCTCCTGCAGATGCAGAGACACTGCCAAGACAAAATGGGAGACGGAGTGGAGGATGAGCGGTGGCCAAGTGAGCCAGGACGGACAGAGTGAGACGTGAGAGCTGTGCCCTGCAGGTACCTCGACAGCCACACTGTGGTCAGTCATGGAGACGCTTGTGTTGCGGTACCAGCACACGTGCATGGTTGTGTTGGCACGGTGGTGGCTCTGCCTGTCCAAGGAGCTACGAGAAGAGTGTATGTCATCTTCGGACTCCTGTTCTAGAGAGACCTCATCAGAGGATCCTGGGGGAGGAGAATTCGGCAGCAGTTTAAGAAAAGTGTGCAATACAAAGAGCAGGAGAAGCAGGGACTCCTGAGAAAAACTATTTTCTCCTGCAATGGTCTGGTTTTAAAATATGTCAGCCTGCATTTGTTAACACAGCTCCTAAAGGCCACTCTGAGCAGATCATTTTGCCCTTCGTTACTCAACTCTGCTTGGGGCATCTGACCCAATACTGTGTCAAACAAACAAACAAAAATCCCCACACTTCGTCATCAGTCGATTCTTAGTGAGGAATAGGAAGAAGTGCTTCAAGAAGTGATACTACATGTTTCAGCACATCTATAATACCACCAGAGGCAGGCACAAGAATGCTGGGCTATAAAAGCTGATCTACAAAGACACCACATTTCTGGACAAGAAAATATACTACAGGGTTAAAATGAGAAAAATCTGTGTAAGACATGAATAAAACTTATAAAACTACTGATTGCGCAACTGGAGCATCTCTGTTGCATTTAAAGCTATCAGGAACATCAGCTAGGAAGCCAAGCATATTTCTGTTGCTTAAAACAAAACAAAAGCACCATTAGCTCTCCTTACCATACGTATTATAAAATACTCCATTTATGTCAACAAAGTCTCAGCAAGAAAAATGAAAAGGACACGACAACTGATGCTTTTCAAGAAGGCAGGAAACACCACTTACTGTTGGAGCGATTGCATACTGAGTTTTCCAGAAGCATGTCAGATTTCTCAGACTTCTTGGCCATTTCAATTGCCATGTTTAGGTCTTCCATCCACTTCCCCATCTCTAGGCGGGTACTGCAAGACAAACAGTACTAATGGAGCCCACTCCAGCCTGAAGCTGTGACCGAGTGCTATGTTCCTGAAGGAAGGCACAAGTCACAGCCCAGTAGAAGGAACAGTCCCTTTTCATTACGTAAATAAAGATAACGCAAAAATTCCTCCAAAGCATGAGCTTTCCAGATAGAAAGCTGACCTTATACAGCCTTCACCTTCAAGCCTTGAAATAAGACTAAAATAACCATTTAAAACTTGAACTTTATCACAAAATGACTGGACAGCCAGAGGCCACGCAGTACCCCCCTCTGGAGCTATTGGACTCAGAAAAGGAATTACGCGGTCTAGACCATTGCTGTTCTTCATACAGAGAGCTTCATAGCTGGTGAGTTATTTCAAACATGAAATCATGCTTCACCTCTAAAAGCATTTTGGAGATAGGAGGTATGACCATACCAGAAACAATTTTTTGGAAGATCAAAGGCAACCTGAGAGACAGCACATCTTTTAATGGGGATATAGGATTTACCATACATCACAAGCAGGTAAAACACAGTGCAGCGCATAGCTTCCATTACAGGTGACATTGCTCAAACCACGCTTACAGGGTAAGAGCTTTACAGCTCATGTATGTGTATCTATACCCACTGCTATGCAACACCGTAAGGTTTTCCTTTCTACACAGCCTCAACATTTCTTTTTTACCTCTGGCTACACTCCCTGTGTGCACAGTTATTGTTTGAAGTGCTCTATATGGTTACATGCTCTTGTGTTTGCTTGGGAGGGTCTCTGCAACTTTTTTTTTTTTGTAACGGTCTTTTTTCTTAAAGTCTTTAATTTAGACTGAAAATTCTATCCATGGTCTAAGCCCAGCAGCAATTTTTTTTTTTTTGACAGATAGCATAAGAAAAACAACAGCCTTTGAGTTACTTCTAAGTT
>NW_010430038.1:0-201 GCF_000710305.1 Buceros rhinoceros silvestris
CCCGAGGGTTTGGGAGAGCCGCGCTGTGGCAGGAGCTGATGCGAGGGAAGGAGCAGGATGGACCCCAGCACCGCTGACTGCTCCTGCTCCCCCCAGCACCCTGAGGCTGATCTGGAGCTCCTGAGGAGCAGCCCCACAGCCTGCCTGGGAAGGACCCGTTCTGCAGCGCCATCCCCCAGCCCGACAAAGCCAGGGGAGCAC
>NW_010430038.1:539-1060 GCF_000710305.1 Buceros rhinoceros silvestris
GGGGCACCAGCCAACCCCTTACCCCACAGCCAGGGCAGCTGGAGGTGACACAGGGACAGAGGAGGCACTGCTGACATCAGGAAAGGCAGGAGGCACCCGGGCAAGGGGGACACAACCCCCAAGGGACAGCTAGGACCCTGATCGCGAGGGCACAGCCAGGACACTCAGCACAGACGTCACCATCGGGCCAGCCCTGAGCACAGCTGACGTGGCATGATGCCAGCTGGGTCTCCAGCACGCTGGCAGGCATTTGATGTGCCCACCCCCTGCCACAGTTCTAAAGCCTTGCGCCCCGCTGCTTGGCACCCCCCTGTCCTGCCCCTCGCTGGGACGCTCAGCCCTCGGCGGGCAGCGGGGGCACCGACGCCAGTGCAGACAGGAGGTGGGCGTAGATGTCGATGCCACGCAGGAAGACTTGCTCATTGAGGAACTCGTTGTGGTCGTGCAGCAGCACCGGAGTGCGGTTCATGGGTGAGAAGCCAATAGCAGGGTGTCCTGCCTGGGAGGGGGGCGGTCACGGG
>NW_010430038.1:1143-3381 GCF_000710305.1 Buceros rhinoceros silvestris
AGGGTGTCCTGCCTGGGAGGGGGGCGGTACAGGGTGAGGCCGGGGCTGGGACAGGCACCAGGCGCCCCCCCTCTGCCTGGGCATGGCTCCTGCTTGGGGCTGCAGGTCTCGCCCCAGGTGGAGGACCCATGGGTGGGTTGGCATTGCACTCACCGCTCGGATGTAGCGGCTGTCCGTGGCAGCTGGGAAGATCTCAAGCTTGAGCTGCAGCTTCCTGACAAGCGAGACTCTGTGTCAGCATGGGCGCAGGGGCAGCTGGGTCTCCTGTCCCCCTGCCATCCCATGGGCAAAAAGATCATGCCAGGAAGGTCCCTCAGCCCTGCAGGACACTCAATCCCATCCATTTTGGGGGAGTCACGGGGAGATGCCATGGCATGAAGCACCTCCTGCCAACCCCTGCCATGAACCCAGAGATCCCTGGAGATCCCCCAGCTTGTCCCTGCCAAGGTCTGGCCCTTCCTGCGGACACTACTCACATGTCCCTGAAGACCCCACTGAAGGCTTTCCACCACGGGTCCGACTCCTCGGTGGAGGTGATGTGTTGGTCCATGCATTTCTGAGGGAGGGGAGAGGACAGGTGAGGACGGGGCAGGAGGACACACAGCAGCGGGGGGACAGGCGCGATGCACCCCTCACCTGGTGAAACTCATAGGTGACGCCGTCCCCCGCACCACGGCACCACGCAGCCACTTGCTCCTCAAAGGCCTGCGGCAGAGATCAAAGGAGGGGTGTGAGCAGGGTACCCCTCCACCCGCTCCCCTCCCGGGTGGGGCCGTCAGGGCACCCACCTGCAGGTCCACGGTGGGTGGGATGCGGATGTCGAAGCCGGCCGCCATCTCAGAGGGCACCACGTTGAAGGAGACACCCCCCTCCAGCATGGTCATGTTGAGCGAGGTGACATCCCCTAGGGTCAGGCCTGAGTCGGACTTGAGCCTCGGGGAATGCAAGGGAGAGTCACCCTCTGCCACCCAGGGGGAGGGGAAGTGTTCCCCCACCCTGCCACCACCCAAAATGGGGAAACTGAGGCACAGGGTGGCAGCGCCGGAGCAGAGCCTGGCGTGGGATCCCAAGGACCCCCTCCATGGACCAAACTGAAGCCACAGCTCTCCCGCTGCTCGTGTCCTACCTCTGCTTCTCGCTCTCCCTGAAGGCCAGAAAGGAGGTGATGACTTTGTGCTGGGGAGGGAAGGGCAGCGGGTGAGGACCGGCCCTGTGGGGTGGTGGGGCACCTGGCAGCCCCAGGGCAGGCGGGGTGTGTGTGTGTGTGTGTGCGCGCAGGGTGTACCCCCTCTCTCACCATCTTCTCGGCTGCCGTGTTGCTGATGAAGCGGGACCCGTGCCCAGGGCTGCCCGCACACTTCACCTTTATCCCTGCGGCAGCAGAGGGAGAGAGAGGCATTGAGCAGAAAGCCTGGGGTGGCACCGGCGCCCCAGCACTGGCAGAGGCAGGATGGGACAGGGGCATCAGTTACTCACACCACGGGCTCTTTTCACCATAGAAGACGCTGAAGGTGTCGGATGGGCTGGCCAGGCCTGCGGTGGGTACAGAAGGGGGGTCAGCAGGGCACGGGTCGCCATGATGTGCCCCCCTCTGCTCTGCCCTGGCAGCATTTCCCCTCCGGGCTGGCACCCTGTGGGTCACTGCTGTGGGGAAGGAACCCCCGAGGGAGTCCTTGGAAGCCATGCAGGGTGTCAGTGCCCAGGGGGCGAGGCCAACAGGCAGAGGGGTGCGTGCCAAGAGGAGACATGTCCCGGTGCCAGCCCTGCCACCACTCACCCTCGTCCAGGGCGAAGCCCACATTGAGTGCTTGGAACTCGGGTCGCTGCACGAACATCTCCATGCCCTTGTGTCCACCCACCTCCTCATCTGCAGGGAAGAGCCTGGTGTGGAGGCAGGAACCAGGGTGTCCCCCAGCCCACCACCCCTGGTCCTCCTTCCATGCCAGCCTGGGTGCCACCAACACACCCGATGTCCTCAGATATGGAAAACCCTCTGGCCTTGAGCTAGGGGAGCTTAACATCTGGAGAGGCTGACAGAGGGGTGCCCGGCTGCCACGCCATGGGGAACTCCAGAGCATCACCCAGCTGACAGCTCCTCCTGTGCCCCCAAGAGGGGACACCCTGGGGACTCACCAGGCACAAAGGTGAGGTGGATAGTGCGGGCAAAACACTTTCCTTCTGCCTTCAGCCTCCGGATGGCCTCGAGGTACCTGCAGGGAGAAGGTGGTACCTGGGCAT
>NW_010430038.1:3492-4890 GCF_000710305.1 Buceros rhinoceros silvestris
TCCAGGAGGGGTGGCAGACCCTGGGAATGGTGGCATCCTGTCCTGCATCCCTCAGAGGCATCCCCATGCCATGCCCACCCAGCGAGCCCTCCACTCACTGGATGGAAACACACTTCATGTCCTGAGCACCCCGGGCAAAGATGTTGCCTTGTGAGTCCTTAACAGCCTCGAAGGGTGGGTAGGTCCAGTGCTCCTGCGGGGAACAGCGGCTGTGATGGCAGAGGGGCATGGCAGGCACCAGCTCCCATTTGCCTGGGAGGACCCCAAGTCCTCCCCACCATGCCCATCCCACCCCTTGCCCAGTCCTGGCACCTCGAAGACAGGCACGACGTCGGTGTGGGAGTTGAGGAGGATGGAGCGCAGGTGGGGGTTTGTGCCCTGCCAGGTTAGGATCAGCACCACGTGACCCTGGCACACCTGTGGGGTGAGGGCAGGATGTCACCGGGGTCCCAGTTGGGGACGGTGGATCTGGGACCAGAGAGTTGGAGCCAGAAAGCATCAGCCTGGGAAAAGTTTCTTGATGCCACCCAGCAGGTGGCTGGTGTGCTGGTATGCTCTGTGCTCAGAGCACAGCAGCCCCTCTCCTCTGTGATGCCCAGGTACCACCTTCTCCCTTTCTCTGCTGGGAGCGGGCAGGCAGCAGGAGCGGGCATGCCTGCATCCCCTGGGGCACCGGCACGAGACCCGGCTGCAATTCAGGCGGAGGAGGGGAGACAAGCCCAGCACCTTCCCCCAGTGCCCAGGAGTCCCCTGGGACAGACAGTGCCCCTGGGATGTCTCCAGCCAGCGTGACCCTGCCAGGTCCCCAGCTAATCATAGCACAGGCGGCTGCAAAGGTCAGCGGGGACCTGCCGGAATACAGGCTTAAGGAAGGGCTCAGGTCAGCAGAGGATTACGGGCAGACGGGATTCGATCCTGCCCAGCCCCGGCACAGCGGGCAGGGGCACAGCCTGGTCACTGAGGACCCAGGTGCAGGCGGAAGGATGGATGGATGGATAGATGGATGGACCAGGGGCTGCTCCTCTCCTCACTCACCTCCACTTTCTGGCAGGCCAAGCCCAGTTCAGTGCCAACACGCTCCAGAAACCGGACGGCTGCATCTGGGAAGGAGCGTGAATGCCCAGAGTTATATTGGGATCTCCCTCCCCTCTCACTGCAACCCCCCAGGGCCCCCAAGGCACTCCAGGGTTCCCAGGCCAAGGACAGAGGTGACCAGAGAGCAGGTGATGGAGGTCCTGGGCACAAGAGGTAGCTGGGAGTAGGGACAAGAGCAGTTTGTCACTATCCCTTCGGGGCAAGGACTAAGGGAATACACAAAAATAAAAATTGAAGGGGGTGAGCTCGGGGGGTGCTGGGGGACAGGGCTGAAGGGAGCAAATGACAGCTCTGGATGCACTG
>NW_010430038.1:5046-5364 GCF_000710305.1 Buceros rhinoceros silvestris
CCCCTGCCACAACCAAAGGCACCAGCAGAGATAAGGCACAAAGGTGTTCACTCCTTAACATCACGATCAAAACAGCCCCAGCCAAGGCCTTGGACGCCTGGGTCCAAAGAGCGGAGCAGCAGAGCCGCCTTGCTGGATCCCCACACAGCTCCCCACTCCATCCCCCCTCGTCCTCACCATAGTCAGGTTTGGGGTGGACAGTGTCGATCCTCAGGTACTGCCGGAAAAGTGTAACTGAGGGGTCCTCCGAGGCCCCCGTGTTCTTCCCGGGCTTCCCGGGTGCCATATCAGAGACCGGGACTGCAAAGCTCTGAGAGA
>NW_010430038.1:5618-5869 GCF_000710305.1 Buceros rhinoceros silvestris
CTGTGCGAGTCTTGGGACATTGCCACCACGGGAGATGTCCCCCCAACTTGGTTATGGGGTGGGGTGGAGTGTGACCCCCACGCCATCCTTTCATCGTCCCCCCAGAGTGCATGTTCCTGCCCCAAAGGCGGTGACAGGGAAAGCCACGATGCCCAGGCGTGGGGTGAGATGCAGGGAAGGGCTGGCCGGGGCACAGGGGGCTGGCAGAGGAGAGGGGGGCTCCCAGGTGGGGAAGGGGGCTATGGGGGGAA
>NW_010430038.1:6114-6412 GCF_000710305.1 Buceros rhinoceros silvestris
GTATAGGGCACAGAGCAGTGGGGTTGGCCGGTGGTTAGAGGTCTGGGGGGATGCTGGGGAGTGCAGGCAGGGAAGGCAGGATGCTGGTGTAAGGGGTGCCAGTAAGGGAAGGGGAGCACCGCCTGCTTATGGGGTGCAAGAGAAGCCCAAGGGAGGCACTGGGGGTGCAGGGAAATGGGGCGGTGGAGGGGGAGCGGAGCTCGCAGAGCACAGAGCACAGGCTGGGGGGTCTACGGGCCACTGGGTGTTTGAGGGGTGCTGGGTGGTCAGAGGAGCAGGAGGATGTGGGGTTCTCAGG
>NW_010430039.1:0-365 GCF_000710305.1 Buceros rhinoceros silvestris
AAAATGGTACTTCTGATGTACCGACCACGGCCAGAGGGTCTCAGCCCTGACCGACTCCACCTGAGGCTGAAGGGCCACGCTGAAGGTGTCTGCTCCCACACACCAGAATGAAAGGCACGTCCTGAGTCGGGTCACCTTTCTGCCGGGGGCCCGAGACCCCTGTCACTGACGCTGTGTCTGCTGCTTCACTCCAGGCCATCCCGCCGAAGGCTCCCCCCTTCCTCCTGCTGCTCCCATGCTCGGCACAGCCTGCAGACAGGGCCCCTCTGCCGAGGGCAGCCCGGGGGCTGCCGGGGTGGGATGGAGCACCGGAGCCACCAGAGACGGTGTGAGGATCGGCTACAACGCCCCCGCCAAGAGACCCC
>NW_010430039.1:523-9979 GCF_000710305.1 Buceros rhinoceros silvestris
GAGACGGTGTGAGGATCGTCTACACAGCCCCTGCCAAGAGCCCTCTCAGCTGGGTGAGCACAGGCTTCACCTGGCACCTGTAGATGTCCCAAGCCAGAGCTCTGCTCCACCTGCCAGGGTTTTAAATAACATCATTCCTTTCTGAAGGGCAGGTGCCAGATCCCTCCCTACAGTTTTAGGAGAAACCAGTAGAGATGAGCATCACCACTACCCGCTCAAAGCTGAGAGCAGTTGCCAAGGGTGGCAGATCCCTAAGCCTTGCACTTTTCATTCTTTTTCACTGTTTAAGTGAGAATCCTCATTGCAATTAACTACTTCCAAAAGGAAAAAGTACAGAAAATATAACAAGCTATCCACTACTTCTCTGTGGAATTAATTCAAAAGATACAACTAAAATGCAGCTCTAAGAACAATGAAACCTTGTAAAAATTTACAGTAATTCACATTCTATCTCAAAAAAAAAAAAAAAGCAGCCTTTGTCTTCTTCACAGGCACTATTTACAGGAAAAATCCCCCCAAACAATATCTTTTTGCTATAAAAATACTACAAAATTCCTATACTGCGAGAACAAGCACATTAAAGCCATTCCTCAGCACTGCAAATTTGTGAGCTCTTCATATACGGTACCAAGAGCCAAGAACGACAAGATCTAGATGAGCTCTCAACAAGAAATTGAACACATCAGCGAGGTGGGCTGTGTCCTGGCACACTACAGATTTCTTTCACATTGTAAAGGTCAGATGGAGAATAACTTCAAAACTAGCGGTTAAGCAAAGCACCAGTATAGAGCTCCTTTCCCCCTCTGTAAGCAAGGGCAGAGGGAACAGCGATTCCCCTGAGCTCCTCTCGCTGACCCAGCACACGTTGGCAGGCAGGTGCTGGGGACAGCTTCCAGCGACCAGTCCCTGCAGGGCTCCTCTGGACGTTACTGTGGGTGACAGCCAAGTGCAAAGCTGGATGCAGAGGAACAGCGAAAGCAAAGCGCCTGTGCAAACAGAATGGAGCTTACGCAGAGAGTCTGTGGGCAGACAACATGAAAGTATGAGTTCTGTATCACCAGATGCTGTGTAATTTAAGAGAAAAACACATTTCCTGGTTAGTTTTCTAGCAATAATTAAAAAAAAACCCTAAAGTAAATAATTTTTATTATTCGTAACAAACTACAGAAACCCCAGGCAAGATGGTATCTTTTACATGGAATATTGGTACGGCCTACATGACATTTCCAATCGTGTCCAAAATATTTCTATTGATAATACCCAATGGCCATCGAAAGGAGGAATAGGATTCAAACGAAAAGACAAACATAAGAGCTGGAATCAAGACATATGGAAAAACTTCAAATCCTCAGGAATCAGTTCACCTTCTGATAACTTCTCTGTGATAAGGTTCATTCCCTTACCGACAGATGGTGGACAGCTCAGAGGAGACACTCAGAAAAAGCCTGACTGTTGTAGGTCAGGTCAGTGTCCAGAGCGTTCCGTAATGCACTGGAATACCCAGACCTGCAGCAGAGGGGGTGAAGTGCTCACGGTCAGCCTCGGTCCTTTTCCTTAAAACACTCAGAAATCTAGAGACAGGCTACTGCAAACTGACTGAAACTGTAGGACGAGGAGCACACTCTGTGGATTTGTTTCAGGCCTGTTTGGTAAAACAGCTCTCCAACAGACAGCCCGAGACGTCAGCACGAACCACCCCATGAACACACAGGCAGGCAGAGCGGTGCCCAGTGCAGCACTGCCACCTGTCAGCACTGGTCGACACGGACCCATACGCACACCGGTGCCCTGTGACACCGTGTCCCAGCGGTGGGCTTGTCCCCAAACTTTGGTTTCCAGTACAAGGACCAGAAATGCTAATTTAATCAGAATCCTGCTACAGAACCACACAGCAACTCTTAAATTTAGAACTAACAAAAGCAACCCCAGAACAAATCAGAATCAAATAAAATTATCATCCTACACACATTTCTCCCACTGTGGAGAGGAAAACAAGCTATCCAGACGCGACAGGCACTGGTTGTATTTCAACCACACAGCAATGGCAATCCACAGAGAGAAGCAGAGGCTTCCTCCCAGCGGATCCACAGAATAAACATCACCAACAACATGAGCATTCTTTCTAGACACAGCAAACTAGCTTCACAAAAAATACAATCGACCTTCTGATGAAGCAGAATAAAACCACTACTTAATTCGGCGATCAAGGAAAATGACCACGGTTTAACTAAGACACTGATGCGGTAAACAGAGAGGAAATTCTTCAGGTGAGCCCAGAGAGATGTGCTCATAGAAGCGGGAAGGGGAAACTGCTTTACCTGGCTTTGCGAACATAGAGCTGCGGGTGGTACCAATGCCTGGGGCACAGCAGCAAGGTAAAGTTTGAATCCATCGCTGAACCTGGAGCAGTCACCATCTTTTCAAAGACACTCCCCAAGTCTGGCTCTGTGAATGACAAAAACCCATTAGGAGCACCAGAGAAGCTCCGTGATGTAAACTTTTAAATTATCCCAAAACTGCCCGAGGAAGTTGGAGTTTTGAACTTAAACCACAGATGGCATAACGCTCCAAGTCTTTTACGTGAAGCAATGAAGCCGAAGTGACAGCAGCACAGACACATGAAAGAAGTGTTCCTGGAGTAACTCGTGAAGGTAATCCAGCATCCCAAGCTGAACAAGCTTCAAAGCAGTCAGAAACTGGTAGGATCGAATCCCTGCAGAAACACTAGTCTCAGAACCGGTAATACCATACGCCACTGGGGGACCTCTCTGTCGGACTCCGTGTTACGCTGAAGGGAAGCTGACATTTGTTGCTAGGATAGGTGTGAAACCACCTTTTTTCAGGTGCTGTTTGCTGTAGTTGACACTCCACTAGAGGTTTTTTTAGCATGACTTGGAACTAAGGTGTCTGGAAACTGGCACGTCAGGAAAGGTTCCCCCTTCTAGGAAAGGTCCCCACAAAAAAACCCAGCCTTCAAGTAGACCCTTGGGTTATCAGTCTGGATTCAGGACTGACATCCCAAGTCAGGTGCTGTTCTCCAGTTAAGAGGCACATTCTCACCTTTGTACCTCTGCTTGAAAAGAAATAGCTGTTCCCTTCCATGTCTCCAGCACCCCCTCTGAGCCTTGCCCATTATGTGAAGAATAAAACAGCATTAAATTCTTACCTAAACTCTCAGCAGCTGGAACGCAGAGGAGTATAAACTGCAGTTCTGGCACTGTGATAAACGCTCTCCTGGACAAAGGACATAGCTGCATTCAGTCTTTCATTACACCAGTCAATCGGATACAGAAGCTTTTCTTTCAATACATGGTTTTTTTCCTCCAGTTTCTCTAATCTTCCTTCATGAAGGAGGATGAGTCCACATGGCTCAGTAATTAAAACATTTAAGACAAATTAGATCATATGACATTCATCTGGGCATTTTTTAACTGTTTTTCCTAGCTTATTTCTCCCTTAATTTCCTAATCCTGAGATTACGAACATCTTCCTTTTTCTATCAGTTCCCCAGTGGTGAAAAAATTAAAGATGCCAGATCTCTGCTGGCAGATTCCTGACCTGGGTGAGCTGGCCTGACAAGGCAACATAGCTGTAAACTCAGCAGCAACAGCAGCGAGTGCAAGTCACTGGTTACACACGACACCCTGACTCGACCAAACAGCCCGAGCTGCAGTTCTGCAGGAGTGCTGGGCTAACACGGTGACACCTCGTGCTGTCGCCTTACAGAGATCCTGCAGCAAACAAACTCCCAGCAGCTTACCTGGGAACAGGCATGTTCCAGAAACATCAGCAGCTTTCTCAGCTTCCTGCTCAGTCACAAGCTTTGGTTTTTACAGTTGGAGTTTTGGAAAAAGAGGAATCAATCTGCCTTTCAACAGCAGTGCTATTTCTGTGGAAAACCACAGCGAGGATCTAGCTAAACCTTAACAGGGCTTGGTAAGCAGGGTTGGGACTGTGACGGCTCGGTTCCACAGCCAACAGCGCACGTTTGACTAATGTCAGGTTATATTTTATCACCTTCTTTAGAGAGAGATTTCACGTCAATCCAGTAATCACCTGAAGGCATTCTGACATGCCATTGCCTCTCCAAAAGATGGCAGGAGGAGAGTCAACATGCTTCACTACACAACTGTGAACTCACCGAACAACTTCCTGGGAACATCCAGCTGCATATTCTTCTTTTGCCACAAAAAGATGCATGAACAATGTGTTCAGAGGCTACAAAATGAGGAATGAAAATCTAAGCACCATGCAGCTAGTACTTATTAAGTCAACCCAAGTACTAACATGCACATTTATTTCTAATACATACGATCTGCACTCAGTATGAGTAGCTTCATGTAAGTAGCTCCACAGCACATGTGGATAAAGTTATGTGATTAAAGGACTTTTTATTCCATGATGCGTGCTTCTGTAGTATTTTGGATTTACACTCATGCTTACTATTGTTTGAGTACAATATACATACACCATTTCATACTTAACAGTATAATTCCAGACTAACAACATTTTAATTCACCGTGACAATTAACGACATTAAATTTAACACTTGGCTGCTAAAGACAGTCTTTCTAGGTTAAAAACCCGAAAGTTCACATACTTCCAATACTTCTAAAATGGCTTTTCTTTAAAAGAAGAAAGAAAAAATACAAAGTCTTGAGATTACCTCATTAGACACATTTAAATACCCAGGCAGAAATGCAGCAGGCTACAAGACACCTTTATCCTACGTGCCTCCAGTCAAACTGGAAAACAGGAGCCAGGGAATACCCCTGTGCTGGAATGGAAAGTGCTCTTTGCTCCTGCCTAACAGTTTTGAGAGTTGAGTCAGTGAAGGTCTACTTGAAGTGCTTCTACAAAAAATATTTTAAATTGGAAAACTTGCGGTTTTCTGAATTCTTCAACATTCAACTAAAATGTCATGCCTGGACCCCCCAACAAATTTCAGCAACTGCAGAGGAAGAACAATTTTAGTAGAGGTTGCAGTACATGGACCAGCACGAAGACAACAGGCTGTTGTAATGAATCAACTTCAAAAGCCACTTCTACAAATCAGACTTTTCTTTTTTGTTTGTTTTTTGAATGCAAAAGAAAAAGGAAGGAGAAGGAAAAAAAAAAGAGAGAGAATGTTTTTTTCTTCAGATCCAAGAGGAGGCCCTGGAGATTTGGCCTGTAACTGTTCCTGAACAGTGATGGTAACCAGGCACTACTGTAAAACATCTTCACTAATTAAATTCTGCCCAAGTCAAGCCCTAATTTAGACCTTTAAGTTCTCTTATCATTTCTGGGCTCTAGGAAAAAAGACTTGTCACCCAGACTTGAAGAAACTCTGTTTTCAGAAGATGTCGATCATGTGAAGCACATCTGCAAGGATTTCCCCAGCAGTTAACCACCAGTATCTCCTGTAGCCCCAACTCCCAGTGGCTTCTGTTGGTTTGTCAGCGCAGAAGCATAAAGTACATACTGAACCTGCTGTCTGCATTTGAGAAAATAACCTCCGTTCTCCAGAAAAAAGAGTTCTTCTGCTTGTCAGCGTTCCAAAGCACCTTTCGCTCCTGTTGAGGAGCTGTACTTCCTAACACGCTCCAGCTCTTTTCCTTTCTGCCCTTCCCCTCGGAGGGCCGCTGCTCTCGGCAGCCATCTGAGGCTCTGCGCGGTGGCTGCTGTCACGCAGCCCGCCTGAGGAAGGGCTGCAGGACCCACAGCGCAGTGTGACCCACCAGCAGCAGCTGCAGTTGCAGCTGCCCTGCGAATGAAGTGGCTGTGCCTGCAATACGCCTCCCCACAAAGTACTGCGCATGTGACAAAGAAAACAGATTACAAGAAAATTACACGGGCTCTTTCTGTTCTCCCTTTGGCTGCAGTGATGTTGTTTCCTTTAACAGCACACAGCGTTTTCAAATACAATTCCTCTATTTGCCATTGCTTAAAGTCTCCCAGAACAGCACTGGAAAACTGACAAACAAACTGTCTAGAGATAATTTCAGAACTGCCAATACCTTATTATGGGATGTGCTGCTCAGCTTTTGAGTACTTCATTTTTTTTCCAGTTTAACATTTTCCATCTTTTCTCAAAAATCACAGGACCTAGTTCCTGGCTGAGCTGAATAATGGGCAGCATTTGAATCCGAAACTTCTGTAAGTGCCTATTTCCACTGCTAATTCCTCAGCGTAATTCAGAGCTTGGCCGAAGAGCCTGCACGCAAACCGCTAGCACGCAGAACAGAGCACGGCGGTCTGCACGCCAGCACCAAAGGCACTCACTCACTCACTCCGCAACCAGAGCACTTGTGTCAGCATGTTTTTCATGCCTGAGCCTTAAACGAAAACTCAGATCACACAGTTTATACTCACAGTGCATTTATTGTTAACGTAGTTTTCCTGTAAGAACGATTCCCAATCGGACTGATCAGTGATGTTCCAATTTGGATAGTCCAGGAAGGCAGCGTGGGCCACAGCCTCATTCTTCTCATTGCAGAGCGTCAGAGCAAGATTTGATTTTTCTCTGTGAAAACAGTTTAATTTTGCAGAAGTTGAACTAACTACACAAAAAGTGGCTGTTAATTCAGCCTGTTAGAACAGCAAAATTAACCACGATCAAAAGAGCTCCCAGGATTGGGCCTGCATGAAACTTCATAACCCTCATTGTAACTTGACATTAGTGCTTTGATTCCAAATATTTTAGGGCATTCTGACATTATAACGATTCACATGATTTTTTCAAGCCCTCGATTACTAAGAATTTGATACACATGACTTAAAATCTTCCCTCTTCTTTGCATGTTTTTTTCCCCAAATAGCTGGTATCTGAGACATCTGCCATTAGGTCAGGCAGAAACTCCCCCGAGTGACCCATCAGCATTTCACAAAGAGCAGTCTGTCTCCATCTGCTCTCCACCGCTGCACAGAAAGGTGAAGCAAGGGAGGCTCATTACTGATGGAGATACGGTGACAGAAGACTTCTACAGCCACCCATTTCCACTAAGGATGTGCCACATAAGCAGCTAGGACACCGATATCAGAACAGGAGAATACTGGGTATCTCGGGAGCGTGAAAAGAGGAGGCACACTGAAACATACTTTACGACAGATAGAGGCTGTCTCCCAAGGTAGAATAAAAAGAGGCAAAAAATAACCAATTCCTTCGCTAAGGAAAAACTGGAAGAGAAAAGAAGAGAAAGATTTAGACATACACTGGAAAAGAAACCATAACGGTCATGGCCACATGGTGATGAAAAGCCCTTGTCCCTGCCCCTCTACTTCCATCACCCTCCAAAAGGCAAAGGATTCTGTCAAGGGAGCAGACACAGGTGTTGGGTACATCAGGTACTATTCAGCAGTATTCCTTCCAAACTCCTACAAAAAGGAAGCCAGAGTCACATCTTGTCCCCCCTGCTTGGCAGCAGTGAGCCTTTCCCACGCGTCACACCCGCGTGACTTTGTGAAGAGACGGAAGCAGATTTCCCTTCCCCTTTGGGAACGGCATGAAAAGTCATTATGCCACACCACGTAAATGCTCATAACGTTTGCTGCCATGGAATTTCTTCAAGTTTCCTGCAAGAAGGTAATATAATGTCACTAAACTGCTGTTACTTACAAAAGGCACGTGACATCAACCCTTCCAAACACTGCTTCTGTAGAACGGCTGAAGAGGCCAGTAATATCTGAAACATCACGTGCTTCTGTTCTTCTGGCGCTGACCACATCTGCACCTCCTCCTGAAGAGGTTATTGTACTCATCTCACAGGCTGCACCGGGAAAGAAAGAAAACAGTGCTGTTCTGGCAGGCCCCACTGCAACCCATCGTGCAAGGCACTCACTGGAAAGGGGTTTTTATAAAACTACGGAGAGGCGCCCTTCAGGTGGATTTAAGTGCCGAGTTCCTGTAGACCCCTGCATGAATACACACCGTCTGCAGATGCAGCATGCAAACAGCACCCGTGCACAAACACAGCAGCAGGCACCCCTGTGGAATGTGTTCCACGAGCTACACAGGAAATACGTGTATTTAATGTGCCTCAAATTGCTTTAAATTTATTCACTTAGAGGCCTTGCATGCTGTCAGAACAGGGCCCGTCATTATCAATTTCTAACTTAATAGCCTTCAGTCTACGGGGCTGGGAGGATCACATGCAAACAAACAGGGTAAGAGTGTCCCGGTAACATTAAACAGCAACTTCAATGACTTCAGCGTGTTTTGTCCAAAACAGCTCCTCCAATTTAAGTCAACAGCAATGACTGAACTTCAGAAGGGATTGAAACTCTGTAGCTTTCCCGCTCAGGAGAAAAATGTTTTTGTGGTTCCACATACACTGGACTAGTAAGGTCCAAGTGGTTAACTGGCATGCCTGGCAATTTCCAATGTACAGGGGCCGCGGGCATTCAGACCATCTGTGACTTCCAGTTAACAGTTCATTTATCTTTCTGCTGTGCTGCTGCTGTTCAGTGTCGTAGCCTGTTTGAAATCATCAAAAATGAGGCACGTAAAACTCAAATTGACCAAACACAACAGCTTTTTACAACTTAATTTAACTTTCTTAAATACACTTGTGCAAATCTAGCATGACCACCCAAAAAGTCTAAATACCCAACATTCCTAGGCTAGGAGAACGCTTCCTTCCACCCACCAAACACAACAGCCACTTTGAACTTCAGCTCCAAACCCAGATGTATGTGATGCCCAATTATCAGGCCCCACAGATCCTCAGCAAAACGGGATAACAAAGGAAACCCTGAGTTTTATACGTTTTAAAAGCATTCACGCGTATATCTTTCACAAACAGCCAGGGCATTGTCGTAGGTGACAGCGCAGGTCTTTGTTACACCAACGCACATTTGCAAAGAGGTGCTGGAGCCAGCCCGAGGCCAACGTCCTCTGCAGGCTTTGCCATGTGCGCTCAGTAACCAGAGTTGTGGTTACGTATAGAGAACCCGTGATGCTAGAGCGTACTTACTATAGAGTAAAATAGTGACAACTACAAGGAAACAAAGACACTAGCTTGCGTAAGCACCTTCTCAAAGGTGCCAGGCTGTAAGCCAGCGATACTCTTCCTTGGGGAGGGCAGCTCTACCAGGGCTGAGGGGCGGGTGATTCCTAATACCGGCAAAGAAAAGGGCCACATCCATCATTCACTTATGCTAAGTAACTGCAAACTGGGAGACCACTGAAATCGATGGTTACTTTTTATTCATGTCAACTCCATCTATCAGGGAACAGGGATTTTGAGAGGTCAGACTAGTCTAGCATTAGCATTAGGGTTACCCCAGCCGAGGACAACAGTTCGCCACGTTTCCGTGTTCAACAGTTTAGGACATTGGAACAACTATCCCCCCTTCTCCACGGGCTCCCCGCACAGCCCCTAAGCGCTCACGCAACCGCGGCTGACAGACGGCGGCATCTGCGCACCACCGCGTACCGCTGCGGCAGGGAACGGCGCTGCTCCCGCAGCCGCTGCC
>NW_010430040.1:0-1937 GCF_000710305.1 Buceros rhinoceros silvestris
GTCAGGGGGGACCTGGCAGTGCTGGGGCAGCAGGTGGACTCGATGAACTTAAAGGTCTTTCCCAACCCAAACGATTCTGTGAGTCTGAAAAGAGACTGGTAAAGACCCCGTTTTACAAGGGCGGGTCAGCGTGGGAAGTCACCTCCTCAGCGAATCACGGGGCTGTTCTCAGTGCTTTCTATTTCCCAGCTGCTGGTGTTTTCCTTGAGCTCCTAGCCTGGACTCCTCTGGATCTGCGATTCTTTCCCTTCACCCTCCAAATGTCATTGCACCAATTTTGGCCGTACCCGACGGCGTCACCTCCCACCGTCGCTGCTCCTCGCAGAACGTTGTCCTGTTCCTCTGTCACTTGTCAGGCTGGAAGAATTTTATGACTTGTAATCAATCTTCATTTCTCTCAGTCCTTTGAGCCAATTAATCACTTGAACTGCAGAATGTACGGCCCTGTGGTGGGTATGGAAGGAGAACTGATGACAGCTCCAAGAGAGCTGTTGTTGCACACAGGAAGTGAGTCCTGTGTGGTAACACCACGGCGCAAAAATGTGATCTCGCGGATGTTTTGTGTGCATCAGCTACTTCATAGTATCACAGTAACCTGGGGGCTCATGGATCTGGGGTGCTTTCAGACCTCCCAGCATCCGCCGTGTGGCATCGCTGAGACCACCGTGGACCCGATGGAGGGATCAGTTCTTCCCTCTAGTGACTAATAGGTGGACGCAGACTTTTTTAGCTCCTTTTTCCCCCTTTTTCAGTGTCTGCGGTGCTGGAAAACGAGAGTATCCAGGGGCTTTCCGGTGTCAAACCGATGGGCTACAGGAATCGCTCCTCCAGCATGGCGGACGGCGACAGCTCCTACAGCTTAGACGCCATCATTCGCCAGCTCAACACCTTCCACAGCATCATGTGTGACCAGGGGCTGGACCCGGAGATCGTGCAGCAGGTCTTCAAGCAGCTCTTCTACATGATCAACGCGGTCGCTCTGAACAACCTCCTGCTGAGGAAGGACGTCTGCTCGTGGAGCACGGGCATGCAGCTGAGGTGGGCCAGGGGCTCGAGGTGGGGATGGACCTGCTTAAGGACATTCTGTTAATGTTGGGAGGTGGTGGAAAATAGGAGAGCGAAATGCTGCCACGGCAGCTTGTTAAAATCTTGATTTTCATTGACTTTTGAAATTGGAACGCCTCTGAATGCTGCGGAAAAGCCCATCACAAAAAGCCACCTACACCAGCGGTCGAGTCTCATCGAGGGTTTTTGAGATGCCACGTCTTATCGCCCGGCTCTCAGCTCACATCTTGGTTGCTTCCTCAGGTTTAACATCAGCCAGCTGGAGGAATGGCTGCGTGGGAAGAACCTGCAGCAAAGCGGAGCAGCGCAAATGCTGGAGCCCTTGATTCAGGCGGCACAGCTTCTGCAGCTGAAGAAGAAAACGTCGGAAGATGCCGAGGCCATCTGCTCCTTGTGCACGTCGCTCACGACCCAGCAGGTAGGGAGCGGGGCAGAGATTTCCACCAGAGGGTCCTGGTGGGAAAGGGCAGTCTCCTAGCCAGCTCTTCACTGCCCAGCCTGTGAGAAGCCAAAGGGTGGGAGGGGAGGAGCAGGGTGAGGGAGCATCAGGAGAAGTGTTGTAGAGGTGACATCAGTGGTCACCCAGGTCACCATGTGCCAACCGAGTCGAGTCCCTGTGTAAATCTGTTGTTCAAGTCTACTCCAAATTTGCAAACGTTGCTGTGAGAAATGACTTTGACAGGACCGGAGAAGCTCACCACACCTCACAGCACGGAAAGGAACCCCAGGCTGATGCTTACCATAGACTGGTTTGGGTGGGGAGGGACCTTCAGAGCTCCTCCAGCCCAACCCCCTGCAGGGAGCAGGGACATCTGCCCCCAGAGCAGGGGGCTCAGAGCCCCAAGGGCCAACCTGACCTGCCATGGGGCCAG
>NW_010430040.1:2289-5425 GCF_000710305.1 Buceros rhinoceros silvestris
GCGGGCCGGAGGAGCCCCGAGCTGGCCCCAGCCCGGCAGGGGGGTCTCAGAGGGGCAGCATCCCCTCTCTTGACCAGCTGGCCACGCTGCCGGGGATCCAGAACCTTCTTGTGCTACTTTTGCTTCTCCCTAGTGTCATTGGAGACTTGTTACAGCCGTTATCAAGACAAACTGTTGGCGGTGCTTTGTATCCTGAAGAAGTTTGGCTTCTCATGACTGTCCATGATCCTCTTTTGTTCTCAACAGATAGTAAAGATACTTAACCTCTACACTCCCGTGAATGAGTTTGAGGAGCGTGTGACAGTAGCTTTCATACGAGACATACAGGTAAGGTGGAGGAGACGGTACTGATGACATCTCTACTCCCAAACTGTCGACGATGACAAACGTGGTGAAGGCAACACCTGATGCTGAATTTTTCTTCTCCCACACCCCACAGGCGCACTTGCAAGAGCGAAACGACCCTCCGCAGCTGCTCTTAGACTTCAAGCACACGTTCCCCGTTCTGTTCCCCTTCAACCCCTCCTCCATCACCATGGACTCGATTCATCTCCCCGCCGCTCTCAACCTGGAATTTCTCAATAAAGTCTGAAGAAAGCCTAACGACGGCCAACTACCTGACCCAGAGAGCTCCAGCAACGGGAGAAAAAAATCACAGCGGGAGTTTAAGGAGCTCTTTAAATATGGACCAAACAGGTTTCTGGAGGAACCGATACACAGTAATAAACGGATGCTAAAATGTACAGTAAAACAGAGACTGATCTGTATGTGATTTTTTTTTTTTTTTTTGGTGATTTGCAGCTCAGAAATAAGGAGACTTGAAACATAGATTTTTTTACAGCTCGATTTTCTGTTGACGTAGGTCCAAGCCCATAATCGTCTCCATAGTGTCTGTGAAGACCTGACAGTTCAATCAAACACGACACCGGAGACGCTTACGCTGCCTTCAAGCACATGTGGTCTGTCTCATAGCGAGGGGGTTTTGAATGTGTTTGAGAAATGCCGTTGCTCCTCCTAACGCCATCCACTGCATCTGCTTCCCGGGAATCCAAATAAATCGGCAGTCTGGACTTTCTTCCCGTACCGACTTTTCATGAGCGACTTGCAGAGGGTTTGTCCTAGTGAAATAATTGCGAGACGAGGGACCGCCGTTGGCCTCCTGCTTCTAGTATAGACGGGCATCATCCTGATCCCACCTTGTTGGCTTTATAAAAGTCAAAAACGCCGAGGTGAGGTTCTCGGACCTCTCTCACAGCCTGTATCAGCATCTCCTGCGTAGCTAAGCCAGGCCAAGGCGGCCCGGTTTAATATTTGGGCCCCCATTCCTAGCTGCGGCAGTTGGTGGAAAAACTCCATTCAACAGCCAGCTGAAATTTTACCATCGAGCAAATATAGGGCTTAGAGACACGGAGAATTCTTTCGAAAACAATAATAATTTAAACCAAAAGGGATTGGATCAGGAATGAAATGTTTTAACCCTCAAAAATTGTAAGCACGTCTATGAGCAATCTAGGAGTGACCACAATCTCCTTCTCTACAACTTAAACAAGTCGTTTCAATCCATTCAGATTCTCTCCGGGTGTTTTTTTCACCCGACGAAGTAAAACCACCCAACCCCCTGCCCTCACCAAACAGATGACGAAGGGGGCCAGCTCCTCATTGGTTTGTCTCAGTGTTCATCACGACGTGTTGAGCTCTCGGTTCCCACGGAGAAGAGGACAAAGCAGGTTCCCAAGCGCCCGGAACATCCTCTTCCAATAGTCTCATCCACGTAGATCTTGTCTCCACCTCTTTGCTGGTTGCGGTTCCCAAAGTCTCGGCACTTCCACTGTGATTTAGAGCTTTCACAAAACCAGCCTTTCTGCATCGCCCTGCTCTGAGTTGGGGTCAATCAACCCGCAAAGCTACGCCCGGATTACAAGAGAACGCAGAGTCTCCTGAAGCGCCGCAAAATCCCGCCACGCCACGGTCACCTTTGCAGCTGAGGAGCGTGTTTCGATTTCAGCACGTGTATATAACCGGTGTAGATACAAGATGTATGTACTATATCTGTATATTACTCTCCAAAAAGCACATTTTTAAAGAAAAAACTTGAGCGCTCTGAAGAATTCTGTAGGTCTGTGCCGGTGGGGGAACACCTTGTTCCCAACGGACTGTGGTTTCGTGAAGGCCCTTCCCTGGGGAGAAGGTCTCTCACCCTCCAACAAATTATCGATGGCGATTTGTGGCTCCTACGGCACCGGCGCTACCTCCAAACCACAGTCCTGGAGCGTTGGCGTCTCCCCCGTGTGTTCAGCAGTGCCTTCATTGACCCTTCCCGCCCCGCAAGCCGCCACATTGCTGTCGGGGCCCACCAAGCCCACGCCTCACGTCCCTTGCTCAATATTTTTATTTATTGTCCCCTACCTCCCGTCACGGTTTGGTGAATGAATGTTTGGTTTTCTTCTCGTTGTGCTTCCCCCTGTTTTTTTCCACGCTTTAGCAGCCGTCAGGGTTTAAAAATAAAAATAATAACGGAAGCAGAATTCGGTCCTTCCGTAGGGCGGTTCGAACGTTGAGGTGTTCCTCCAAGTTCACCATGGTTCAGCGGTTTCAGGCTCTTCTAGGGGATAATGATCTCACACTGGCATATGTTTGGTTTTCTTCTCGTTGTGCTTCCCCCTGTTTTTTTCCACGCTTTAGCAGCCGTCAGGGTTTAAAAATAAAAATAATAACGGAAGCAGAATTCGGTCCTTCCGTAGGGCGGTTCGAACGTTGAGGTGTTCCTCCAAGTTCACCATGGTTCAGCGGTTTCAGGCTCTTCTAGGGGATAATGATCTCACACTGGCATTTTCAGGATCTTAATTTATAAATCTAGATTTTAGTTTTCAATGTTGATGGTGGAGTTGAGCGTTTTCCCGCTGCCTGCCTTCAGCTGTTCCTTTTTTCCCCGAAACAAGCGTGAAAATGTGGGAATTTTTTGTTCTGGCCTAAAAATGTTAGTGGTGGTTGAGAGATCGTAAAAGCTCACTCGGAGGAAGTCTGCAAAAGCACTTGGGGGGCGCTGGGAATGAAGGAGGACTGGTTTTTGCGGGGAGGATGTTTCTCAGGGAAGCGCTGCGGGGAATAAAAATAAGATTTGAAGAAATAATAAAAT
>NW_010430041.1:0-25690 GCF_000710305.1 Buceros rhinoceros silvestris
ATATAAATTAATAATTTATATAATATACAAAGTATGTCTGATATTCAGGTTTTCTTCATTTGACTCTTGAACTGCTTCTCCTTTGAAAAACAGTGTTAAGCAGAAGTTACTGCCTAGTTTTTTCCATCAGGTGAGCATTTATATGCTCATCTAAATCATCTCTGACTTAAAGAACACTATTAACTTGTGTATTTTTATAACATGAACTAGGAATGATTGCTATCTGGCCAAGTGGAACTGAAATAAGATCCCATGGTTTGTGATAATAGCTTCATAGAGTGTCCTGAGGGCTGCTGAGCCACTGCAGTTCTATTGATTTCAAGATATTGCATGCAAGGTCTTCAAATGTGTTATTAAATAGGATTTTCTCCTATTATTTGTTATAAGCAGAATGTGAAACACCCCACTGAAAGTCACAGTGGAAGGACAGCTGAGGAAACAGGTGAATATGACTTGAGTCACTAAAATATTGAAGGTGTTCGCTTTATTCTAGTGGAAGCAGGTTTGTGTGAAACACAGCGTAGCAGTTCACAGGTGGACCTCTCAGTTTTGTTGCATGCCAAGTTCTTACTTCTTTGCCACCTTCTTGAGATTTTTAATCCTACAATTTAAGGGAAATTAATTTCAGCCACTGGCTTTTGCATTGCTTTCTAATAACTGTAAAATTGCCCAGGTTCCTTGGAAATTGCCCAAGGATCATGAACTACAAAAAACCGTTGGAAAATATTGTTATAAGTTCCAGATGCTCTTAGGAGTGTTTCCAACAGCCTTCAGTGATAACGCTTGGAAACTTTCCAAAGCTGGTAAATGCATCTAATTCCCTGCAGGTCCAATAGCTACTACAATCTCCCTTGGAGCCTTGAACCGTAAGCACACTGCGCTTTTGTTGGGTAACTCAGACTTTCCTTTAGCAGATGATCAGAATGTAATCATGTTAGCAGTGAATTTTACATTAAAGCAATCCCAAAAATACTACCAATCACTTTAAGTTTATGAACCACATCTCTCAGAAATGAACCTGAGTAACAGGAATTGTGTAAGAATCAGATAATCCTTCCACCTGCAGAGACCACTGCTAGAAATTGTTTTAAGCTCTTATTGGGGGGATGAAAACACTGCTTTAGCTGACGAACAGTAATAAATAGGGCTTTTTCTTACAGAGCACTTCTTTTTTTTTTCTGGCCATCACCTGACCAACTGTGTGTTTTAATCCAATGCTGGAATGTTTAACCTCAGTTTTTCTCTTACAGCTTTTCAGCCCAGAGACATTTATTACATTAACTTACATTCCCTAATACTTCCCTATTATGTATTTCCCACTACGATGATCACTATTGTTTTGAATGGTTCTTGATCTGAATGATACTGCAATTATTGTACCTATATGAGTTTCAGCCTTGATGGGGTACAGAGCAGGATTGCTATTTTGTATAATAGTAGGCTTTATAAATTAAACCCTTTCCTTTGACCTGTACCATAGAACATTCAAAACTAATAGCTGTAAAAATATTTGGCTGGGGGCCCATGACTGACTGTATTCCAGCTGTAGGCTAACCAAGCCCACCTGCCAGCCAAGGCATAGCTGAGGACAGTAGTATCGACTCTGACAGCTAAATCCAACCGGGCGATCTGTTGGGAAAACCAAGAGCAAGTTTCCGTTCAGCTTCAGAGCTCGGCTAAGCTGTTGCTGCCAACCTGAGGGTTTTCTCACTGGATGGGCAACCTAGACAGTTGCAGGTTTGCATGTGTACAAGTCCAGAACAGTCAGTAGAGGCTTCAACAGTCATCTGGGGGATTAAAATCGGATTGCAATTGGGTGCACCTAGACCTTCCAGCTGTCTGCCTGATCCTGGTTGACATGTGTTTCGTTCTGTTTGCAGGGACACCAGAGCATCTTACGAAAGATTCCTAAAACTACTCATTTTCCAGGTCAGTGGATTGGGTGAACAAAATGCTGTAGACCAAACAGTAAACTATTGAGTCTGGTGGTTCCTCACAAGCCATCCAGTCATCCCCACAACAGTGACATCTATCCATGTGACAGGTAAAAACCTGGAGGCAGTGACCTCTTGGTCAGGCAGAACACAACCTGTCATGTCATGTGGGGCACAGTCCCACAGTTTACACTGACAATTTAGGGGCTTGAGCATCCATGTAGACAAACTTCCAAATTTATCATCCATAAGGGATCTTTTTCAGATCATGTGTTCTGATCAGTTACTTTCTAGAGGGTTTTCTCTCTCTGGATCTACATGAGATTGTGAAGAGGTGTTCTTACTCCAGTGCCTTTTCTAGTGGTAAGCCTCAGGACAATAAGATGATCTGGCTCTAATCTCATCCAGATGGTACTTTAATCTCTCCTTATAGGAGGACCCTAAAAATCACTAAATGTTAGGGAAGGAAGTGATAAAAACTTTATTCTGTTAGCACAACTTTTTAGGGATTTTTGCTTTTACCTACTTCCAATAACTCGTTGGTACTTGGATTACTAGGCTTCAAAGCTGTGTACTCTGACTGGGATTTAGCTTTTAAATATGGACAGGCTTCAAAATGGAGTGTTAGACTGCATCAACAATGTTTTTTATCACACAAACTCTAAATTCTGTGTGTAAAAGTATTTATTTTTTTCTTGCAATTTTTCTTCAGTGTTTGTGGTGATTGTAATGTCACCATCTGTTCAAGAAGAAACAGAATAAGGTGCCAGCTCTGATGTGTCAGAGAGATTAAAGCCCTGTAATGTTCCAAAATATCATATTATGATAAATCAATTTGGTTTCATTTAATATATGTCTATACTGGTTATTATTTATAGTCAGAATGCCCAGCTATAAGACTCACATGTGAGAAGCTGAAGACTGACTGGATACTTGGGATGAAATCTTGGCTCCAGAGAAGTTGAAAGCAGGTTTTTTTTCTGACTTCAGTTTGCAACGTATCTGAAGTCAGCTCTGAAAATTACCTGCTTATCTCGGGCCTGCTTAACAAAACACTTCAGAACAGACATTGCCTTAGCAGATCAAGTTGTATCCGGTCTAGTCCTGCGTTTCAGCTGCAGTGGTCATCAACCTGTGATGCTTCAGTAAGAGCAATGCTTCTATTTTATCCTTGTCTGAGACAGTCTATCAGGGATGGGATTATACTAGGTGTAACTAGTGACATACTAGTGACTTTTGGGTGGACACTGACCCCTTTGAAAAATTAACTATTTTCTCTGCAATAACTCTTTCTATTATTAAAATATTTATAATATGAATTATTTTAAAAGGCCCCTTTATGTGAAGGGATATTTGCCAAACAGATTGCACAGGAAGCAATGATTACAAGATCTATATGCAAGCTGCTCGTTTCTGTAAAGATATCCAAGAGGACTGGATGTCCCCTTTGGAAAAAATCAAACCAAACTGCAACCTACAGGGGGAACCAAATCCAACTACATTTTGACAGGATCTTCTTCTGGCATTCAGACCCGTTAATCTATACAATCCAATAGCTTCTAAACGCTTCTCACTCAGCATCCAAAGCACATACGAGATTTCTTCTGCCATGAAGAATCCTCTTCTCTGACAGTGAGGATTAGCTGAATGCACTCCCTTGCCAAGGCTTCAGAGTTTGTCACAATGTTAAATTTCAGATGACAGAAGAGAATGGAACTGTGGTCGTGGTGATACTTGCATCAATAAGGAGTGCTGTCATTTCTTTGCATCCTGAGAGGTTCTTGAGGACCTCTGGCTTCAAAATCTTACTAGGATCTTTCCTATTCTGCTCCAAATAGGGTTTCAACCTGCACACTGTGATGTTAAATACGTTCTCCTGACAGCATGGAGCTGGTGCAGCTATTGCAAGTTCAGAATTAATTGTAGACATCAGAACAGGGCATGAAGGTCTGACTGAGGGACTATTCAGCCTTGCCAATATTTTTAGATGGCTGAACATCTCAATGTGGCTTTTAGAAATATTTAAGGAGATTTACATAATAGTTCACTTTTGTGTGCAGAAGGAATATTTCTCAAGATTAATGTTGCAGAAGTTCTAAGCAATGGCTGTACGGAGTACCTCATGATAATCTGAGTACCAATAGAGTATTCCAAGTCTTCCTGAGAAGTGTTTTCTAACCTTCCTTTCTGAATCTGGCCATTGTTGCATAGAAGGATCAGACCTGCTCTAGGAAAGGCTGTTCTAAATACTGACATAACCAAACAGAAATTGAAAAGACGCAAGAAAAGAAATAGGCTCCCACGTCTAGTGAAGGTAAGCGAAATACTTGCCAGTAAGCAGCTCACTAGAAGTTACCGTATGTTGTTTTAAGAAACCTGACATGTACTCTAGGATCAGACGTTATTTGAAGAAATACAGCAATCTGTCTCACTTTAGAGAAGAATCAGTGCAGCTGAAATGATCATTCCTTCTAGCTGGACGATAGGGTTAGCAAACTCCTCGTGAAAGGGAGCGGGTGGGATTCAAATAGCTCATACAGTCTGGAGGGCAGAAAGGCTCCTGAGATACTGCATGGTGGAAGAGTTTGTCAGTTCAACAACTTCTCTATTAAAACACACAAACAAAGGAAATAAACCAACACAGTAGCAATGCCAGTGAAGTGCAAATCTGTATGAGTTGTGGTATTTAAAGTTCAAGCTGAAATATAAAGCACGCTTCAGTAGTTTACATTAAAAGTAAGACTTCAAATCCAGATACTTTAGTATCTCTACAAAATGAAAGTAGGAGATGATAATCTTCAAAACCCCTAAGGCTACTTTTTTCAGCATTTTTAACCAAGAGCTTAATCAGTACAAGGCAATGGGTGAAAAAGGCTTTAGGCATGTATAAGACAACCCAGAACTCGTAGTGACAAATCTCATGCAATGGACAGGATCAGACGATACATACAACCCTGTCAAAATCCTTTTTATACTGAATGAAACAGAAGCCTCTGGGCATGTGAACTGAAGCATGTGAAGAAGCGAGCAAATGAGCAGTTTCTAGAGCAGTTTTTTTCATAACCTGTTGAGTTTGTTCTTTTACTTCGCTTTAGGATACCTACAGCTGTCTCAGGTACAAAATGATGGATGCTTAAAAGCTCTAGAGTAATTATAGAGAAGACAAGATCTGAGGTAAGATCTCTACATTTCAAAATAGTTTTGTCTCCTGTCATGCTGTCAGTCATATCTCTATTACTGAATAAAAATATAATGGCGTAAGCCAATTGTTCCCTGATGTAAAAAAGGGGGAATTAATGTTTGACCCCGGTGAGCTGACTGGCGCATGTCTGGAAGTATGAGATTTAATTAAACAGATGGCAGCATACATTACTGCTTTAGGAATGTGATTAATCATTATAAATGTTCTAGGTCCTTTAAAAGAATGACTAGAGCATCTGGCTATCCACACTGAAACAGTGTACACCCACCTGACAGGAATCCATCTCCATAACGTAGATGATACTTGTGTTTATGTTAATTGCTTCACATATTTATGCTTCGGTTGAATGGACAAGTGCTGGCACATTGTTTGAAATAAGGCAGATTCATTCTGAAGTTAAGACTGTGTCTAGATTCTATTTACTGACAAATTTTAGCATCAACAAAAAGTGTGAAGCAAAAAAATCCAACCTTAACCCACCAGTTTTTGAGAAGCCTGGAGGTGAAATTCGATGTAGGCTTTTAGACTAGGAAAAGGCAAAGTGCCTTTATCTGTTGTGGGAGTGTTTTCTGCACTGAACCATCAGATCCGTTGGAACCACACTACTGTAAATCCTGGGCAAGTGCACTAACATGAGTCCTAGCTGTTCTAGCTGACATGCTCACCAACTCGATTCAAAATATCTCTTATGGTACACATACGTGTGATCCAACTTTATCAGCAGTCAGCGAACAGAAGAGCTGCCTGGCTGAAGTTCTCTGCTTTTCATGTATGTCATCCTAACACTCGGACTAGGTGTCTTAGGAGTGCTCCTTACGCAGGGGCTTGGCAAGTGCCTAACAACTTGTCTGGTTTTCTGAGGGGACACAGCATGAGCTCAGGAGGAGCTTGCTAATGCCAGTCAGCCCCTTCTGGTGGGTACCTTTCTTTGGATGGTTCTGAGCATGGTGGTTTATTTGCTTCAAATAGATATTATATTTTTTAATCTTCTATATTTATCCACGTTCTGTCATTCAGTCCCATCTGCCATACATGGAATATTGAGTCTTTATTTAGGAATCCAGTTCTGCAAACTGCTGTCAGCTTGCTGCTTTCAGAGACTCATAGCGCTTCAAGCTGGACAGGACCCTTGTTCTTAGTCTGCTCTCTAAAGTTCATGCCTCTTAATGCGTTTGTGTTCTCCAATTACACATTGCTGGCAGATTTCCAGAGTATATAGCAATCATGCAGGAGATGTTTGGTGCCTTGCAGGTTTGGGGACTCTCTGAGGTTTTTCTTCTCGGGAATGCTTCAATCACGCTCAAAGAAATAAGAGATGAGACCAGCTAGATGCTGAACGATAGCCATCAGGTCAGTAGCCACTGTTGCAAAGCAAGTACTGTAGCTTAACTGGTACCTAACATATAGTTTCTATACATGTTTTCTTTTGCTAAAAGTCACGTTAAGAGCCAGAAATATTCAGACAAGCCAGATTGCTGTTTCTCTCGTGCAGCAGATCAATGGATTAATACTTTCTATCATTTTTATACAACTCTGAAAAGCTTACAGAAATAAACTTACTTTAGAGGATTACCTTCTAGTTTTTGTGCATTTATAAATGCCATCTGTTCATATCTGGGAGCTGGGTGTTATGGTAACCTGAGTCTGTTAAACTTGAGCTAATTGCAGAGCACACCGCCATGCTCATGGAGTGCATATGCATGTGGGTGCACAACGCTGGCATGAGGATGGTGAGAGGGAAAATCCAGAATATGGGAAGCCTTTGAATGGATCTTCTCTGCCCCAGTGGTCTGGTTGGAAGCAAAGATGTCCTCTTCTCCACAAGCCCAGGAAGCAAGGAAGGTTACCTGTAAAACTACCACGTGCCCAGTGGCCAGGTAACAAGGGCTCTGCTCTTTTCACAGTGTAAATCAAACTTCGGGGAAAAGATGAGGGCAAGGTGGAAGCCTCTACGCTGAAATTTTATTTTTCATATAAACTTTGAGATACCTTGTGTGCGATTCAACGTGGAAGTGTCACCTGTTCAGTTCATTCCCTCTGTACAAAGAAAAGCTCACGATTACTGCAGCCATGTAGTGAATTTGAATCATCATGCACACAACTCCATTACCGAACTTCTTAGGTTATTTTTCATAGAAAGTTATTTGGCATGGTGTACATAACATTTTCTCAAATGACTCTTAAAAGTGTCTTTCAGCATGTGGCCATGTAAATCTAATAAAAGTTAATAATTCCATGAAGTTAGTCAGGTACACAGCCTCATTCCCCATAGTTGACTGTTATGTCAACTAGTATACTGCTACTGTTTTCCTTCTCTGTTCATCCATTAATTATGGATCAATTACTCAATTCTTTAGGAACTCAGGTGATGCCTGGGCTGCTGAGTTGTGAAATTAAAGCGATGCCACAGTGAACAGGAAAGAACATGCATTTACTTTAGAACCATCATCCTACAGTGCTGATATTCCTAGGACAAAAGCATTCTCTTCAATCAATAATTAAGCCAAGTTGTGTGAATGTCTTTTCTCTTATAACTCTTGTCTTCTCTCATGTGAAAGTGTAAAGTGTAGAAAATGAAAGCTCAAAGTGTTTCTTTTTTTCCTTTTTTAGGTTTTAGCATTTTAAATGGCAAGAAAACTTCTTCAGGGTAGCCACATAGCAATGGTTTTTGGATCATGTAAGTAGACTACAATATTATGCTGCTTTGGCTGAGCTTGTATATATGATACTTTCAGAGGTTCTCAGTGAGTGAGAAGCAACAATGCGTACACGGAGTTTGGAGAAATGTTTTGGCATGCATGGTTTAACAGAGATACAATACAGATAATTTTTTAATGGGAAATCTTTAACCTTTGGAAAAGCTGTGTTGGAACATTAGTTTGTTAATTTAGAAATAAAGGGGTAAAGCTTCTCTTAGTTTATTTTGAAAGCTTCACCCTACACAGATTTGCCAGTTTCTTCCAAAAAATACTCCTCAGGTGTAATAGCTGCCAAAAGAAGGTGAGGTGATGCACTGCTCTGCTCGTTATTCATTCATTGACAAACTGCCGGCTTCTGCCACTAGATTTATATGGCCATTTAAAGAGAGAAAATTCAGGACCTGTAGACTAGACAAGAGCACCCTAATGTGCTATTTCTCCATCTAATGGAAATGTCAGCTTCCTTGGTTACTCTTCCTTCTGCCCAAGAAATTCTGTGCCTTTGAAGGGCAAGTGTGTTTTATGTAGGGTAAATCTAATGAAAAGGGCTCTCTCTTTTCCTGCAAATGTAGGGATTTTTTTGAGGTCTTATATTATCTGTCTACACTAGGTTCAACCCCACTCTGAAGGCCAAATTGTCCATCATCATTGATGGCCACACTAAATGTCCATGTGTGGAGCTCCTTGGAGAGGGACAGATCTGGGGGGGATCTGAGCATTTGCTCATTCCCGTGGTCTGGCTGAAAGAAGCACCAGTGAAATCAAGTCCAGTCCCTTTCAGGTTTCAAATTCATGTCTTCCTAGAATGAATACAGATATCTTCAACTTACCTGTGCCAGAAGGCACGACGATCCCATGGATGAGTTTGCCCAAATCCACAACTATGCCCAGAATTCACCTTACAGCACAGACACAACAGAACCAGGGACTACAATCTCAGGAAGGCTGCATCTCTGCACCTCAGTTCAGCAGTCTTTTTAATGGGGCCAATAATACCATCTTTAAAGAGCAGCTAGAGCAATTTAGATTAGTTATTCAGTAGAAAGTATTATTAATAGACTTTTTCTGGCAGCCGAACAGGGATGACACTTTTCACTGCTATATATTAAATGAGAGTTCCCTTTTTCATGATAAATTGGAATAGTGTTAGCAATCATGGCAAACACATTTCCTGATTGCTTTTTCCTTTCTTTCTAACTTCAGAACACATCACTTCAGGGACTGCGTATCATTTACTGAATTGCTTCTGTTTGCCTCCTCCAGCCGCTGCCTGCTTTGTCAGCAGTCTGGGATCCAGCCGGTGACATTTTTCACTCCTTGTCTCAGAGGTACGCAGTGCTAAGTCCTGCCCAGATGCTCTTGCGTGCCTTTCTGTAAAGTCTAATGATAGAGCTGTTCGACTGAGCAATACTCATAACAAGAGGGGTAGGTCTTGAGAAAGAAAATCGGACAAAAAGCAGGCTTGCCTCAGATGTGGAGAACAGCTGGGGAAGAACTTGATTTCAATTTAAAGGCCACTTCTGCTTTGCCAGTGCTGGAGTTCAGTGTATGAAAATAAGAGATGATTGTGCCACACAATAGCCTAAATATAGTCACTGAAGCAGGGTGGAATTAAAAAGGTTTCTTCATATAAGGCATGCTGTAATGATTGCTGTCATGCTTAGAGCCATAAATGAAAATGGCAATTCATTACACTCCAAAATGAAGCAAATAGTTGAGGCTGCAGGTAGTACATAAGTAATAAAACCAAAGCCATTCTAAAGACCCAGAGCAGGGTCTGAGGACTCAGGGGCTGAGTGCATTTTCTACTTTATTTATTAGTTTTGATCTAGACCAGAATAGACTAGACTAGAAATAACTGTCCACCTGCTCTGAGCACCCTGCCAATTATTTCAATCTACAAAACCAAAACACAATATGAACAGCTCACTGCTTCTAGCAAAGTGCAATACCCACTCAGACCTTCCTACCTCTGCTTTTCCAGCAGCACTTTAATTCATTGCTCTCTCTCCCGGTGCCAGGCCACATAGATGAATATTGCAAACACTGCTGATAGATGCAATAGCAAAGTATTCTTTTCCTCTTTTTTTAAAAGAAAAGTAGGGAATGCTGCCTAAAGTGCAATGAAAACACTTTGCAGTGTCTGTTTTTAGAAGCAGGCTTCTAAATTATTAGGCTTTTATTCCTTGTTCTGACTTTTCTTCTGAGACTGCATTTTCTCTTCTTTTCTGTGTTCAGCTGCTTTATGTAATATTTGACGTAACAACTTCCTCTCTGCTCCATGCTACCTTTTAACTTACTCAGACTTGAGAGGATAAGTAGCAATATTGCCTTTAGTAGAAGAAAGCTGTACGAAAATCAGCCAATGTTCTAGCTATTTAACCATCATGTCTTTATTTCTTTTAATCTCACTAGAGGTTAAAATCAAGAGTAAATCAGATATTATTCTGAAAGGAATAATAGTTAACATTCTTAACAATGAATTTCACAGATGTTGCTATTACTTAGATATAGACCAAGAAAACAGATTGGTTTTCCCAGACATTTAAGAGAGATTCTGTCTTACAACAATAGCTGTGAAGCCATAGGTGAAATCTTAAAACCCTGAAAATCAGTGGCAGAGCTTCCTAGAGTGCGAATACCTGGATTTTCAAACAAATTAAGGGCTCAAACCTCTTTGAAAATCTCAAATCACTCACAGACAGTGTCATCTCAACGTAGAGATGGGTTTGGGGCTGTAAATCTGCTTACAGACAGCAAAGTAACCCCTCAGCAGTGAGGGCAGAATTTAGCAAAGGGCTGCTGAAAGATTTTAAGAGGCTCAGATGCCCCCATGCATGATTACTCCTTCCACTCCTGCTACAAATATTATTGGTTCATGCTTCATCTGTCTTCCCACAACTGGGTGTAAGGCTGCAGACACACGTTCTCTTCTGGAGCATCTGCGCTGCTTAAAGAGGTTATGCCCCATCCCACACCCATCTGTCTCCTCTCCCTCTTGCTCTCTCTTCGGTTTTCATGAGTCAGCTGGTATCCTCCAAGTCTCTCAGCTGTCTGTCCAAACCTCGCTGCTCTTAGCAATAGCATCTGAAGGCTGGGTCACAAAACAGCGAATGAGGAATTCTTTCATGGAAAAGGAAAAACAGTATCTTCCCTTTTCTAATCAAGGAAAATAAGTGGAAAGGATGAGATGTGTTTTTTTCAGACTGAAGTCCAACATGAAAGGTGGATTTCTCACTGGCTTCACCCTGTTGTTTTCTCCATTTTTTATATAGCAGAAAAACCAGCATGGTGAATGTACATTGCGTTTCAGATCTGCTGTGAGTTATGCTGCAGGGGAACCCACACCTTCTCCCGTGGATGCACAGGATTCCCGGGATGAGAGGCTCTGTATACCTTCCCCTCTCTCCCTCTCTTCAGTATGTATCCCAATGGCTTTGGTACAATATACATCATCTAAGCGCTGAGCTGAAACTTCACATACTTTTTTTTTTTCCTGTTTCATTTCAGGAGATGTGTTAGCTTGGTACATAAATAAATCTGAAGGTGACTACACCAGACAAAATACTAATAAAAACGCCTCCCCCACATTCTACCGTGTATTTGGAGAGTCTTTACATCCAGGCAAACCAGCTAAGGGACTTTCTGAGCTGCAGCAGATGCTGCTTCTTCCCTTCTGGTACCTCACAAGCCCCTGCTGTAACTCCCGATGTCTGGCCGGCTGCTCCCAGTGATACTGGTGTTTGTGCATGCTGCAGGCTCCCGGTGTCCTGCTGTGCACAGCTCCCTCCGCTCGCCACATGCTGTACTCCCTGAAAGCTCTTTCTGGTCAGGTTTAGTTGCTCCCTGGACGAGGAGCGATGTTCGCCTTCCCAAAATGGCCCCCTAACAACGGCAATGCCCTCTCAAAGGATCTTACTGCATGGACTGAGAAAAAACAGACACTATCGCAAGAAAACAGAAAGCCTTTGCTTAATCAGAAGGTGTTGTATGGCCTATTGAATATTAATAAAATTTACTTTTAAGCATAATTCAAAGAGAGCTTTGATACATAACTTGCCTTACGTGTTTTATAAAAAGACTGAAAAATGCTTCTGCATTTTTTGACTACTTCCTTCCACATTGTTTTAGTGATGTGATGCTCCCAGGTATCTTTGGATGCAAAACTCTATTTGAAATGGTATTAAGACCTTCTTTAAATACCCTGGCAAATAAGAGGATAAAATCCAATTTATGGATGCACATTCTAAAATTTCATATTCAGTGCCCTTTAAGTATCGCAATACTGTGTTCTAGAGATTCCTTACAGATATATTATCAGGCTTAGAACTGAGTAAAGGTGAACTTTATTAAATATGTTCATTATAATGGTATTTCATAGGTTTGGGCTTGTGATTAATGGATTGTAAATTTATACTTTAAGACTAGAGGAACATGATCATATAAATAGTCTTATTGGAGTTAACAGGGCTGTTCTTTGAAGAAAAATGCCATTCATCAGAACACTTAAATGTATGCATAGCTCTAAGCATATGTTTAAGTTCAAATGAAGTCAATCTATTTGGCTTTAAGAGGGCTTGAATGTGCTTATGTTCTTTGAAACATTTATATTAATATATAGGGTGGCTGCTGCAGTAGCCTTGGGATGTCATGAATGATTTAAAAACAATAGTCTTTCTAAGCACTCGTGACCATTGGGTAAGAGAACCACTATTAGTTGGCAGCCACATTAAGACCTCTGTCATCTGACATGTTTATTAAACTTTCATACGCATTATACAGATGCAAAGAAGAGAATTTAACTGCATGCTCATTGCTGACGACTAGTCCCTACCGAAAATCATTGTAGATAAAAAGTTGCCAGAGTGCAGTTAAAAGAATGGTGGTGAGAAAAGGATTTACTATTTCTAATCATTCTGCCTAAAGATTCAGGAAAAAAAAATGTGGGTTTGCTCTGGAAGTCATTTTCCTTGGGTTATTTCAGACTCTCCTTGCCCCTACAGACTGTAATAATACCTTATGGAAGAGTGGGAAAGCAAGCTCTGTGGTCATACTTCTCTGCAGTGGGCACAGCATGGGATGATGAAGAAGCATCCCTGACACAGCAGCCACCTCAATGCATCTCCCTCACAGCAAAAAGCTGTGGTGTATCACCGTGGTGTGAGGCAGGAGTTAATTTATTATATTTCTGTAACAGACATCTAATGTCTTAATTACAAGAAGCTGATACAGAACTAACAGGAACATTGTACATTATTAAACAAGGGTGTAGAGGTTGAACGCATTTCTTGCTCTAAACACGTAGGGCACTGTATATACAAAGGAAACTTTTAAAGTAAGCATTGCAAATCTAAATCTCAAGGTCCTTCTCATAGGTAATCTATCAGGAAATGCAAAACAAACAGCACACTTAATCCCCTGCTTCTTAAGTGTACCTGTAGGTTACTTGTCAGCATAAAGCAATCACATGCTCCACAGACTTTTCCCTGGTTGAGAGAAAATCATCCCGTAATTTCTTTCCCCCCTTGTTTCCCAAAATAATTTTTGCAAGAGACTCGAAGTCTTTACATACCTGCAGCCTCTACTCTCTCCAAAACTGAAGGATTCTGCATCTGTCCTACTGGTATCCCTAGTCCAGGTCCTACCTTAAACTGGCCCCAAACTGACTTTCCTGTGGACATCAAAGAGGTGTTATCGTTCCTTTGGCCTTGGGTTCCTTATATCTAAAGTAAGAACGATGAATGAAAGAACAGTGAAAATAATGATTGATCCGCTCTGTCCCCTTTATATGTGTGCAAACCTTCCTGGGTGTCATTTCATATGACTTGTCGCACTTTTGGCAATGACCAGGTATGTTCATGAAACCGGTGCGGAAGAGGGAGTGTAACCATGTAACCCGGGAGCCCTTCCTTGCCGTTTCTCATCTGTAGTCTAAACTCTGCTATATAACACTTGGTTGATGTTGTCCTGAATAACAACATTCTCATTTGCATAAATGAGCTGATAATCTTTTTAAAGTTCATTTCCACATAAATGCACAAAAGTAGCAGATTCATATCACGGTGCTTTGTGCTGGGCACAAAATGGTGCAATTCAGAAGAAATTTAGCAGTGCCCCTTTTTTAAACAGTGCATAGATATGCCTGAATTGCAAATAGCAAAAGTCCTTATCTTCCTGTTGGTGTGGAGATCCAGCACAATGGGTAAGTGTTGATTAAATGTCAGATACACTATACTGGGCAGTGCTTTAATCAGTTGTTTCTATATATTCCAAGAAGTAATGCATACCTTGAATTAAAAGCTCTGAGAAAAAGAAAAAAAAAAAAAAAAAAAAAAAAAAAAAAAAAAAAAAGAGGCAGTAGTGATCTTGTTAATAGGATGTAGAGAAATACCAGAAGTCTCAGTCGAACATTTCAAGCTTTTGTATGGCAAAGCTATGCAGGGCTTAGGAAAATGTAGTATCATAAATGTAAGCTTTTAGCTCTGCTGTTCTCTTCCGGTGAGTGGCCGTAAATACAACCTTTATAAAGTTTTGTGTTTTTCACTCAAGGATCCAATATAAAACCTATTAAGTTTATAATTAGAAATATATTCTGTTCCTTTTTCCAAATTCCAGCCTGTACGTTGGAAGTCGAGATACAAACTTTCTATGATGGGTGTTGGCAATAAAGATGAAGGCTCTATGCCATATCCAGTCTGAATTAATGCCTCAATAACTTTAGTTTCTTTAATGCATCTGCACAAGACCAAAGCTTATTACACAGCTTCTGTGATGACTGTGCAAAGGGGGTGACTTCCATTCCACTCTTACCTCTGAGCTGGTTCTCAGCGGCTGAGAACAATCAGAAGAACTTCTGATGCAATAGTCAGCAAGAAGAGGTGACCAGTGTACAAAAGGCCATAGACTGTGGGGAAACGTGGTGTTCTTATATGTGCTTTTCCAGCTGGAGCCATTTGTAGTGGATTTCCCTTTTTTTCCCATGCCGAAAATTCTCGCTGAGCTGGTGTAAGGGAGCTGTGTGCGCATTATCCTCTGGGTATTAATGTTTGATTGTAGCTAGAAAAATTAGAAAGTAGTGGTAGCCCACTAGCTCCTAACCAAAGCGAGCTGGTGTTTATCCTTAAAACAGACTGTGGTTTGCAAAAGTCAGTCAAGTGCGATTTCCATTCCTCTGCTCAGGAAACATTGCATAGACACGCTCACTGTCAAAGGTCAGAGTTGTGGTCTAAATAATTTTCCAGCAAAAAGATGTAGATACTCATTTTGGAAGATGCCTTAGCTTGTTGTTCATCGCTTTACTTCTTACTGGATCATTTGTACCATGTTTGGAAACCAATCTGTTGATTTTTTAAAATTAAAGCTTACAGAAATAATGTAAGGTTGACGTGTGAGGCTGAGCATTCTTATAAGTTTCTTTTGTTTACAGCTCTTTCTTGAATTAAAGTTCCTGTGAATAGAAATTTCCTCTGGCAGCTGATGTTTAAAGAAGCATTTCTCTAGCTGAGCTTAGCACGGATGTTAAGGAATAACAGAAACTTTTTGAATTATGGAACTAATTATCTACATGCAGCTGATCAAACACTTTGCACTTCAAGCTGTGAGCACAACTCACCACATCTGCTGGCCTCTCCCTGGGTAAGTCTACTCTGCAGTTACTGCTGTGAGCGTTATGGAGTGGAGACACACCAAAGGCAGCATTAAACTAACGAGCCTTGGATTTGTTAGCGTGACAGCACGGAGCTCGGTGGTGGCTTCTTGCCTGGAGTCTTACCCAGTTACTTGCTGGGTGCTGGAGCCAATGGAGAGTTTGGGGCAGCTGCGACTGCTCTTGGCTGTAAAGGCCAGTGCCACTCTGTCCTTCACAATCTCTTTCCTCTACTGTTATTTTTTTCAAGTTGCTTTAGTTATACAGAAAGCTTACTGGAGCTACAGGTTGCACTTAAAGTTCTTAGAGGACAAAGGGATGACAGTGAGTTGGCACAATGTTGAATAGAGGAAAAGTCCAAGCAGTCAGTGAGGAAGTTTATCCCTCCATGATAAAGTTGAGTACCCTTGAGTTGTAGCTAAGTGAAAGAGGAAATTGTTGAGTGTGCCTTTGAGTAAATTGTATTGTGACTGTTGACCTCCAGGACTCCCGTTCTTGGCAGGCCCCGGCCGCCCCATGCCTGGGTCTGTGATGTCCGGAGGTAGAGCAGTGACTCTTTCACGGGCACCCCCTTGCCGTGGGGAAGGAGCTTGCGTGCCCTTGTGAGGTTGAGAGCTGTGCTGGTGGTGGCACGTGCCTCCGGTGGGGTCTCCCAAGCCAGACAGGTCTCAGCTGAAGGGTCAGACACAGTGTGTCCACGGGCAGGATGGGCTCACTAGCCTTCGGGCAGCCATCCTAGGAGAAGGACAACTCTGACTCCAAACCCGGGCAGATGGAGCTCGTTTAGCCCTGTAAGGCTCCATTGTCTAAGAGAAGGATACTCTAACCAAACCTACGACCCGAGGACTTCGCTGTCACCATCCAAGCTCGCTAGGCCCTGGCAGATGAACCTCAGGTGTAAAGGGTGGAGCCAGTTCCACACACGCTGCACCTCACCAAAAAAATCCACCACGCAGGCCCAGAGGGTGCACTCATCGCTTGCAGTGAGTGTGGGAACAGCCCTTCCCAGATCTTTGTTCGTGAAGCCAAGCCATGATGACTGTGACTGTTATTTAACATTCAAAATGTCCTTTTCTCACTTAGATCATGAGGACTCGGAGCTGCAGAACAGTAGCACTATTAACGGTCAATCTACTCACGCTCGCCTATCACATGGATGGGCTGTATGAGGTCTTTCAGGCAGCCTTTTAGACTCCGTGAATAATCTTTCCGCAAACACAGAGATTTCCACTTGCAGGAGGGGGAACAGGGTCATCCGTATCCTTGGGAAACCCTCCACTCGTGTCTTCTGTACAGCCACTAACTTGTGCTGTATGTCCAGCTTTAACTCTGGATAATAATAAGAGAAAGGCATATGATGTTCTGTTTCTTGTTTATGTATAATAACAGTGCTGGAAAGCTGTAAAATGCTCCATATTCTCTTTGCAAGCAGAAGTGAAAAAGCAGTTGAATCCTTTTTGTTCAGACTAATGCCATTTTTCACCTTTCAGGATCAACAATTGTTAGCCCATTGTTTAAAAATCCCTTGTACCGGTTCTGTGCGCAGTGCCTGAAGAGCTTTGCTTTCTGTAACTAACAAAAAGCTTCTTTTTATTATTATTTTTTCCTCCACTGAATGAAAGATTCAGAGCAAGCAATTTTTGATTTAACCTCCTGCTGCTGAGTTTTCAAATTTTAAAGTGTTAACAAAAGGGAGCGCATGTTTGCAGAGCTGGAAGCTCTGATTATACTATGGCACAAATTTCTAAAAATCAAATGCAGGCAGAGAATAGCGGGCTAGAGATATGTGACTCTCTTTAACTGCTGGCCTCCTATAATAGAAATTGAACTTTCTCAAGAAAGCAAGCCGTAAAAAGAGACTGTTTTACCAGGTCTTAGTCTGTATCCATTTTTGATAGATTTAGTTAACCTACAAGGGAACAAGAGTGTTGACATATATCACTTTGAAAAACGCCAGCTGAACGAGAGGGTTTTGTTTCCTGGGTTCTATGCTCAAGCCATGTCATTTGTTCTGATTTTTTTTCTGTCCCTTCTAACACACTCTGTTCCTGTATTTTATGATTATATGTTCACTCTCTGAACTACCCCAGAGATATCGATCACATTTTTTGGTGAGTGAACAGTATTTCAACCAGCCAACATGAAACTCTCACTTTTGTTCCTATTTATGTCATTGTTTGGACTAGAAATATAATTAGAGGAATCAGATTATTAGCCGAAAGAGCCTCTAAACCTGGTAAATTAATTTTGGAGGGTAGACTTCTGGTTCCACAGTTTTCCTCAGCTGACATCACACATGAGAAAGAGTTGCCTGGAAAGGAGAAAACTAATGAGATTAGTTAAATTTGGGTGTTGCCTCAGCGGGTTTTTCCTAAGAATTAATCACCGCCTGGTCCTGTGCCTTTCGAGTCTCCCTCCTGGAAGGATAATGAATATTAAGGAAAGGAACCTTTAGATTTTGGAGTCTTAGTAAAATTATGGTTACAGCTGCCTCCTGAGGCAACTCGTGATGCAGACCCAGGTCTGAGATCTTAAGATTCAGAGCATGACCAGAAAGCCAAGTGGTACGGACAATGTCACCACTGCTTTTATTTACAGCTTGTTTAGCGGAGGAGTTTGGGTCAGGCTTGTCAAGAAAGTTTGATATGAACAAAGCTTTTACAACAGAATTGTTCTCTTTTTCTTTCATTATCTTTTCTTCTGTTTGCTACATATATAGGGAGCAGGCGTCTGTGTGGGCGAAATCTGCTCTCATTGCAGTTTGCTGACACCCCCGTCAAATTTGTGTGCACAGGGCACAAGCACTTGTATAATTCATACTGGTGTGGCTCAGGATGCGGATTTGAGCTTGCTGCTCAATGCTCCCTTGCTGGAAAAGCCACGGCTTGTTACTTAGGAAGGGAGTTGATAGTGTTGATAGCACTTGCAGCAGCTTTGCTCCCAGGCCAGTGCCAGAAAACAGATGTGTGACGTGCCATATCCTTAACAGATGGATGTGCCATATGCCATTAAAAGCGATTATCCAAATTTCTCTCACATTGTAGGTGAAGAGCTCTTCTCTTTTGCATCAAAGCCTTAACAAGCAAAAAAGTGTTACTTCCTAGAGGAGGTAGGTAACTCGAAGGGATTCCCAGGCGTCTTCCAGTCTTTCTCAGTGCTGAACAGTTGTGTGCCTTTCAAGAGTGTGTCTACCTGGGAGTTTGCTGTGCCCGTGTTCCTGGCTGTGAGGCATATCTTCTCTGACTCACACTCCTGCATGTCCAAATCTGAACTACTTACTTTGCTTTTCCTAAGGCAGGCTTGAAGCCGGGCTAACATGGTCATGGGGCATCTGGAATAACTTGGCATGGATGAGGAACAAGCTCCATCTCCATGGAGCAGAGGCAGGGCTTGTAGAAACAAACTTGGATGTCTAACTGAACACCAGCTTCCTTAGAGGAAGGAGTAGAAAGTTGCACAATGGCCTAAGAATTCTGTGACACACAGAATTTATGTGTTGCTTAGATATCTAGGTTAGGTGGGACATTTCCAGGCCAAGCTCCATGAGTATATAGGCACCAAACCACTCCTTGTTTTAGGCTCACACTTGGTTCTGGATCCATGAGTTACGCTATGATGCTGTGCGCTTAAGTGGTTTGATGGACTATCGTATAGGTTCTTTTTGATACTCATGATGAAAAATTATTGTCATACCACTAGTCACTTGTAGCCTTAACAAGAAAGCTGAGATGATTCAGATTTTATCATTTTTATCATTTTTAGGGTATGAACCGTAACACATAAGGAACTAAAGCCATTGTGGTGAATGGCTAAAAAAGTTTACAATGGTAAAACCTTGCAGTTATACTGAGAAATACAGCTTTTATAAAATAATTCATGCTTAGAAGACTACCCTCCTATGAGGAGCATAGAATTTTGCTGGAAATGTGCCAAGGTAAGACTGTTTCAAAGCCAACTGGCATGTTGTTTTGGTTTCCCTCTCACTGATCATTCAGATGAACGGCTGGGCTTTGGGCAGGTTGGAGATGATGCAAAATGAGAGCTGAGATTTGAGGAAGGTCTTCATAGGTAAAGTCTTCTTAGACCCAAGCCAGCTCCTGAGGGTGGTTGTTTTTCTGTCCCAAGTTATTCAGAGCCCTGAAATGCAGGAGAATGACAATGAACGGTTTTGATTTTGAGAGTCTACAGCATAATGTGAGGCGATGGCCACAATAATCCCTACATAGATTGAATAATGCAGAATCGATACATGAACGGAAGTGTGTGACAGGGGTTGTTATGGCATCTCTCTTATTTAATAAAGTAATAAATAAAGGAATGGAAATCTCCATAAATGGGCTCAGCGGAGATTAGAGCTGTTCCTAACAGCTCTAATATATGCAATAGCATTTTTGAAAAATTAATTATCTTCCTCCATAAACAAGGAGGGTTTTTTTAAAATCTGTTTTTAATACTTAAAATGACTTTAATTTGTCTAAATTTATGCCAATTCAGTTCAACTGTCACAGAAGCTTCACTTGGGAAGTTATGACTAGAGACGTCTATAAGTGTTTTGTTCAAATGCCTTCTGCTGTTTTGTGCTGGAAGTGTAAGAGGAGCATAAATACACCCCAAAATGCAGTTCCCTGGAGAACAGAGAACCTAAATCTGCAAGAACTTGAGCCCTTAATCTTCTTACTTGACTTAACAGAGAAGGGACAGTAACAGGATTTACTGAGCGCGGCAGAACCGGGCTGAAGGCTGTTCCGGCAGCCTACCTGTGAATCCCAAACTGGCTCCCAGGCCCCTGAACTAGCATCGCCACACTTAGATTCCAGGCGGAGCTGCCGGAGCACATCCTCACGTGTTTGAAATCAGGGTGTCCAAGGAATTAGCAGGATTACACAGTTTGGGTGTGGAGAGATGAAAGGGCAAGGAAGTTATATGCAATGAAAGATTAATCTGTGAAGTTAAGATCTGGTTTTGCTTGTCAAACATGGGTTTTCTCATTTAACCTCACTAGGATTGGATAGTATCATGCACATTTGAGTAGTTTTGCGTGATTTGTAACTTGTAGGGCATGTTGTTTAATTATGTGTCACCCATCATGTGGTATAGTTCTTCGTTTTGATAAGGACAGTGCTGAAGCTGTGCGTCACATCTTGTAGGTGTTCAGATATGGAATTTATTGGCAACAAATTTTTGTCAGTAACATTTCTCATTGGTAACATCTCAAAGGTTCTAACAAACAGCTTTATGTAAACGAACCCAAAGGGGTGTATTATGGCAAAAGGTGCTATAAAGAAAATTTGGATGAAACTTCTTAAAATGTTTTTTCTTCCATTTAAAGGTTGAGTGGAAGTTTCTCTGTGCTTGGTCATTCGTTACCTCTTCAATGTATCACACCCACCACATCTCCTACTGTTACTGGAGAGTGTGACAACCTTTAAATGAATAATTTGAAGCTAATTTAACTTTCCTGAGAAACAGTCTAATGAATAGATGTAAATGATGCCCACTAGTCATAACATTCCAGGGTGAATAAGTTATCTTTTTTCCCTTAGCATGAAACAGTCCTAATTTGTGGAAACACGTTTGCTAGTTGCAAATATCCCTCAAAAAAAATGTGTGCAAACAGAAGTAGTATTTGTTATGTGCAAAAGGCCTTCACTCACTTGAGTCACAGGCAAGTTTGTACTTCAACCATAAAAAAGTAAATCCCAAATGACAGATGATTAATGTTTCCTTAGGAGAAAATATCATTGTTTGCTTCAGATTCAGGCATTTTTATGGGCTTGATTTAAAGCCTACCAGTAACCTGAGAGTCTTCACCTTGTGAGGGCCAGGCAGCTGACGAATACATCTTTCCCCAGGTTTTTGTGAAAAGAGAAAACAACTTATGGGATATTTAGAAGCAGCCTGAAGTAACAGGTGCAGACAAGCAAAATAAAGATCATTTGAAGAGCTCCGTATCTCTTGCTGTTGGTCTCAGTTACAACCCGGGAAAATAAAGCAAATACGTGAGATGATTCACCTTGTGAGCTCTGAGAACACGCAGCATCCCAGTTACGGAGGAGACTGCACTTTCAGTTTCTTAGAGTCAGTGAATTGCTGAAGTTAATTAAACGTATAACTACTTTGCAACCAGAGGAGGAATTAGGGCTGGGAAAATTATTTGTCCACATATTGATTGCAAGTGCATTTTTCAAATTCCTCATGATGTGATAAATCCCACAGGTAATAAAAAAATTTGGGCCAGATCATTAGCTGAAAACTCAGCACCATTTGCATCGAATTGAGAAGTGCTGCACAGTTTTGCCTTACTGTAGCTCTGCTCTGTAAATCAGCAAGCAAAATTTGGCAGGTGAGCATTTCCTTCGCAGTCATAAATCACGCTTGGAAATGTTTGTACTTACTCACTTCCGTGGATTTGCACAGACACACTTTTCTTTGGCGTCGTGTCACTTTTCAGCCAAAATGTATTTTGAAATTTAATGAGAAGTTAAAGGATGCTTATTAAGTTACTAATTACTTTTCACTTATCCATTAGGCTGCATATTCGCCTTTTTACAAGAAGATACTTAAACACCTTTTGGCCAAAAACGTACAGTAGGAAAGGTTATAGCCACACTGATTCACAACAGGATTTTACATGTGCCTCAGGTAGGGACAAATAAGCAACTGTATTCACTATAATATCACTTCACACAACTTTCTCTTGCCACTAGTTAGGCCTTAATATACTTAGAAAGTTGCTCTTCTAATTTGAACTGTGTGAGACTTTGGCTGGAGGCTACTTCTGTGTCCCAGTGATAAAAGAAGACATAAAACAACCCAGTGCCTGATCATTCTCCCTGGCTGTCAGTGAATCATGTTTAATAGCATCTCCATTGCAGTTTTGGCCAATTTGCTTGCAATGGCATCCTTTTCCATGGGCTTACTGCTCAGCAGGCCCTGAAGCAATCTATGAATAACTTCCCAACAGATGCTGTTTATGAATTGAAGCAAATGGCTTCCCTGTTTCTCTTTTTTCTCACTTCAATAATTTTCAGTTACATTGCGATGAATATTTATAGTCCTATAGCAGTGCATAAAAATGGGAACAAGCAGACCTGTGCATTGTTCCATACGTGAGTGCTGTTCTAATGGGTTTTGGCTCAATGGTTTTAATAATGTTCTTTTGATGGACTGAAAAGAGAATGCAAATTGTAGATCAGTCACTTCCATTCACTGTTTTAGCAGACTGGGCATTGATGGAAGACTGTATTAGGAGCACGTACAGTGCACCTTATCTTCTGGAAATAATACACCCCCTAATACAACCCTACAATACCTACAATACCTTTCTACTTGGCTTTATTTCTATGAGTGATCCCAACCAACGGCGTGGTTAAATGCAGAATCTACTGCAGCTGGTCCTTACTGGGTGTATTGAGTTTGCGTGACAAGTTTTTGGGGAAGGCGGAGTGGGGTAGGGGGATGGGGGTTACAAGGGTGGCTTCTAGCAGCTTCTCAAAGCTTCCCCTATGTCCACTAGAGTCAATGCCAGCCAGCTCCCAGACAGACCCGCTGCTGGCCAAGGCTGACCCAATCACTGACGTATTTAAGACAGGAGGAAAAAAAACCTGCGATGAAATGTCCACAACCCCCATTCCCCATCCCCCTGCACCACTGAAGGGGAGGAGGTAGAGAAAATTGAAGGTAAAGTTAAGCCCAGGAACAAGGGATGGGTTGGAGGAAGGGGCTTTTAAGATTTGCTTTCATTTCTCATTGCCCTACTCTGATTTGACTGGTAACAAATTAAATTGGGGTGTTTTTCCCCAAACTGAGTCTTGTTTGTGACCATAATTGGTAAGTGACGTCTCCTTGTTCCTACCTTGACCCACGAGCCTGTTGTTATATTTTCCGTCCCCTGTCCACTTAAGGAGGGGGAGTGATAGAGCAGCTTTGGTGGCATCCTGCCAGGGTTCACACACCACAAAATTAATTGAGGAATGTCTCTAAATTTACTGAAAAACAAGCTATGTAGTAGACTAAACTGAGTATTTTATACAATGAAGTAGATATCTCGGGTTGCGACCTGGCATCCAGCCAGGGTCAACCAGCCATACTGGGTTTATCAGGCTCTGGCTAAAATGTCTTGTGATTTACAATAATATTACCTTCTAGTGGTAGAAGTAATTGGTGTTAAAACGTAATTTCTACAGATTAAGTTGGAAAGTGCGAAGGAGAAACTGGTTTGTGATTGAACAGAACAGTGCAAAATTCTTGTTCAATCCTTAAAAAAGCCACTATACAACATTGTATAATTCTGTAACAGTTCTTCAATGTTGTTTTGCCAAGAAAAGTGGTTAGATTTACAACTGTAGATGTTTATTGAGTTTTTTCCAAGGGAACTGTTCTTGGCGCTGCCTCATTCATCTCCAAATGTCTGATCTACTTGTCATTTCTATTAAACAATAGAGAGCCTAAAGAAATAATGCTTTTACTATCACAGTAATTCCAAGATGAATAAACCCCACCCCTCTAAGTGACTAGATACACTTGTAGAAACATATAATCTGTAAATATATACTAGATACAAAACATTAATCTTTAAATACAGAATATGTCAAATTATTGCATTTACTGCTGCTCTATAATAAATTCATTTGAATGATAAAAGTGGAAAGATGAATGACCACACACATTATTCACACTTCATATCTTTAACACAGTGTTTTATTTCCCGGTACAGAAGTTGGAAACAGGAAACAATCTGAACAATTTCTTGTGTCCAATATGATGGCACTCGTGTGCATTACGGCTTTTAAAAATGCGTCGCAAATAGGCCACACTAAATAAATACGACTTTTACGCCTATAAAACTCAGATTGTGTGATTTCATCACTTTAGGCTTCCCATAAATGAATAAAAAGCATATACCATGTTAACTTACATCATCAATTGCTGTCTCAGGAAAGTAAACTGAGACATGCACTGTGTCCTGACTCTGGGCCATTAAGTAGCAAAATAATACAATTCCAGCCATACCAAGCTACGCTTCTAAAAGCTTGTCTTTAACGTTCTGAAGCCTCTTCTGTCCTAGAAGGTTGGCGTTTCTAATTGACAGAATAATTTGGCATTTGAAAATGTGTTCCATTTTCCATCAAATCAGTAACTTGAGGTGTTGTCACGTTGGATTATTAAGGTGGGAGCCGCTGGGTGGTAGGACCAGACCTGTGGCCGTTTGGAGCCTCCTCTCTCCATCACTTGACCTTCTTCTCTAGCCTTTAACATCTGCTACAATTTCATTTTAAGTTCTTGGTACTTCTTTCCTGCTTCTGTTGCACCAGGAGAGTGTCTTGTACCAGTGTCTTTCTGATATCTTTGCTGTTGTTTTTTCTGGTCTCCTCTAAGCTGTCCTGCATACAGTATAGAATCATAAACAAGTCCTTCCCTTGAGCCTAGATTTAATTAAGAAAGGTACCAAAACCACAGTAATAGAAAGGCCTAATTTGAATTTTTCAGTATCTCTTTAGAATGAAAATAAATGTATTAAAATGTTGACTAGATATTCACAGAAATGTCTTCTGCCTGTCAATCACAGACGGTGCTTTTTTATTTAATTATTCCATATCATTTATCTTCACAGTTCTCTCTATAACTCATTTCCACAGCTCCTTGCTTCTTGGACAGGTTATTGATCTAATGTGTACAGAGAAGGTTTTTTAAAGGCAGTGTTTTAATAGCAATCACCTATGCACAAAATCCAGGAGGTCTTTAATGTAAGCAGTAGGAGAAATGTGATCAATGTGAACTTTACAGCATTAGGCCTTAAATTAATTGTTTCAGCTTATACTTAAGGTAACTTTGACATCACTTCAATATCTGCTCTTTTCAGGATTTTATCATGCAGGAAGTGTTATCTTCATAAATCACTGTCAGCTGAGAAATTTTGCAGGAGACGTAAAATAAAGTAAGTGCTTTGAAGAATTTTCCAATGGCAGCTGGGGACTGAACTAGACACTGGCCCTAGTTTCCAGCCCCCATGATAATGATTTAATATCTGAAAAATACCCAGGGAAAGCAGTGAAAAAGCTTCGCCCAAAACATTTGACAAAAGTCTTGTGTGTTAAGGAAGCATCATTCATAAACTGCCATTGGGACACAGAGATTAGCAATGCTTAATAGGAAGATTGGGTCTATATCTGAGAACTTTTTTCTTTAATTCACCATACAAATTCCTGCT